>NW_003852418.1:8011552-8053276 GCF_000181295.1 Otolemur garnettii | reverse complement strand
CAGCACTCTACCCAGGGGGATAGCTTGAGGCTCTGTCTCAAAAAAAAAAAAAAAAGAAGAAGAAAGAAAAGAAAAGAAATTTATTCTCTCAAAGAATTCTAGATCTCAGAATTCCAAAGTCAAGCTGTCCATAGGGCCATATTCCCTCTGAAGGCTCTGAAGAACATCCTACCTTGCTTATTCCAGCTTCGGGTAGCTCCAGGTATTCCTTGGCCTAAGGCAGCATAACCCTAATCTCCACCTACTGGGTCTTCACATAGCTTTCTCTATGGTCAATTTTTTTTTCAATTGAGGAAAATAAATTGTGCAACACAAGTGATTTAGGAACAAAGCCAGGGCACCTTACTCCCTCTCTACTGCTCTTGCACTGCAAATATTACAAAAGGCTTAAACAGAAGGTGGCATTTGGGCGTCCAAGAGAAAAGGCAACCTGTTTCTTAAGGCTTTCAAAGGCATCAACATTGAGTAGAGAATAGCTGTGCGGGATGTCTTGATCTCCAAGTCTATTCATGTAACAAATACATATACAAAAGTCAGGGTCATTAACTCCTCTCCATTTCCCCTGATCCTGGCCATCCCAATTTGCCATCTGCGTCTACTAGATGTGATTTTGGCCCAGCCCTTCCCATCTCCGGGTCTCAGTTTCTCCATCTGCCCAAGAATTCTAGACTCCCCTCACGCTAGGACACATCGAATCTAATGGGGGTAGGATTCGATTAGGTTCGAGAAGAGCGTTAATTAATACGCAACGAGGCAAGCAAAGTGACTGATTGCATTAACCCTTCTTCCGCCAAACCAAGACCTCCCCGTCGGGCGGTTGGTTTTCAGAGCCGTTTCAGGAGGGGCGTGGCCAGACTCCATAGGCAACCACGCCCAGGAGAGCAGGCTCAGCCTTTGCCGCACCCAGCCCTGCGGCCCAGGGAAAGGGACCCAGGATGACGTCACGTACCACTTCCTATGTAACCCTCCGCACAGCACAAAGTAGTCTCCAACCCAGAGAGGATCTCGTCGCCCATACTAGATAACATTAAAAACCCTGGAGTCTCTTCGGAACTGATTATGGTTTTAGGGCCTGGGACCGACCTTCCAGAACATTGGCAATCTGTTTTTCCCCGGGCCAGCAAAGGAAGTAGTTCCGGCCTACAGTCGGCCAATGGGTTCCTCCGCAGCGGGGGATAGAGGATGGCGACCTCGTCGATGCCGGAGTCAGGGAGGAACGTGGCTACGAAAGGCTCAGGTAAGCTCCGGATAGAATCAGACCACCAAACTATACCCTGCCGTGGGGTGAGGTCACACTGCGGAGATACCCCGCGGCGAGGTCCCGGGCCGGCGGGGCTGTCCGAACAGGGCCCCGGGGTCCCAGGCCCTTTAGTTGCTCTCGCACTTGCCTGAGCGGAAACCGGGTGCCGCCGCAAGATGGCGTCGGGCCTGGAGCACAGGCAGCGCCGGGGACAGCCCCGAGTCGCCAGGCCCCGAGACCGTCGCTGTCAGCCCCCCTCCGCAGGGGAACCCGGGGAGGAGGGGAACGAACCACTGACCCAGGGGGCCTGCGGGCTGTACCACCGATTCTGTACCAGGGGGACTCGGGGCTCGACGGCCTGAACCACTGAGTCTGGACGGGTCGCATAGAGCGAACCACTGCTCGGGAACTGTGGGGGCGAGAGAAAGGGTCAAAATTACCGGTCATTGACCACCATCCCGGGGAAGGGTCTGAGCCTGGGGAGGCAAGCCTTCACCGTCCACTTTTCCCGGAGCTTCTCTCCGAATACACGTCAAACCCTGCCCTGTAGGAGACTCAGTCTTTGCATCTGCAAAATGGGTGCAAGGCTGCAGCTGGGTGGGCAGTGGTCGCCAGGGCCAGGGAGATGGCTCGCTTGTTCCAGCCTAGATCGCTTCCTCTCCCAGAGTGAAGGCGCTAGACCCCGCGCCCTCCTGTCGGGCGGCCCCCTGAGCCGATGGAGGAGAGTGAGGTGGAGAGCAGTAGCGACGCGGCCCCTCGGCCCGGCCAGCCAGAGGAGCCCTCTGAGAGTGGCCTGGGTGTGGGGACTTCGGAAGCCGTGTCTGCGGACAGTAGCGACGCGGCAGCAGCCCCAGGACAGGCAGAAGCTGACGACTCCGGCGTGGGGCAAAGCTCAGACCGTGGCAGTGGCTCTCAGGTATGCACCTGGCTGGACAGCATGGGTGGAGACAGGGACCAGGAGGAGCAGTGCCCGACAGACAAGAGGAAGCAGCCAGCAAGGCTTGTTTGTAGCTAATAGCTGTTTTTGATTTACTGTGATCCATGCACCCTAGTGAGCCCCTAACAAGAGTTTTCTCATTTCAGCTTTATAACTTGTAAGCTATGTACCATTTTTTCCTACATCTTACAGAAAAGGAAACCCAGGCACAGAATGCAGACAGAGCCAGGATCCAATTCAAGGCTGTGGTCTTAGCTAGTGTACTACTCACTGTCCTCACACAGAGGCAGGTTCAAGTCTTGCCCCTGCCTCCAGTTCATAGGAAGACATCTTTGAGCCTCAGTCTTTCTGTCTGTAAAAGTGGAGCAGGAATACCTGTTTCTAAGGGTGCTGGGTTATGACATTTTCTTGGAAACACTTTGTAAACCATCTCTTTCTGTCTCTGCCACTTCTGAGCTCTGTAATCTTGAGCAAGCTACCCAACTTCTGGCTCTTAGTTTTCTAAGAGAAAATGATAAATGATAAGTTTTCCTTGCTTATAGAATTTTCTGGAAGATTAAATGCGTTAAGTATTGAAAAGCAGTTAAAAGAGTGCTCAGCACATAGAAAGCACTTGGCAAGTGATGGCCCTTATTATCTGCAAGGTACTGATCATGGTCAAGACATCACTTGACAGAGGTACATAGCTGAGGCCTTCATTGGGGTCCAGCAGAAGCAGGCCTACTGTGTGCCCAGCTTGTGATGGACCCTAGGGATATAGCAAGGGACAAGAGAGGTTTGGGGTTTGGTACAGGCCTTTGTGGAATGTACAGCCTGGCACTCAGGGCATTACTATGCAGAGCAAACAGAGTATGATGGGGGGACGCCAGCTGCTGTGGCATTGAGGACAAAGAAGTCCTAACTTGGCTATAGGGGTCAGGGTTGTCTTCCTAGAAGTACAGCTAAGTGGTGGTGAGCTAGCTTGGGGTAATGCTGGAAGAGTTTTGGAGTGAATTAATGTATGCAAAAGCCGAATGAAAAATGGCTCCTCCTGGACTCGGTGCCCGTAGCTCAGTGGTTAGGGCACCGGCCACATGCACCAGGGCTAGTGGGTTCAAATCCTCTGAGGCCTGCTAAACAACAATGACAACAACAACAACAAAAATAGCCTGGCGTTGTGGCAGACGCTGTAATCCCAGCTACTTGAGAGGCTGAGGCAAGAGAATCGCTTCAACCCAAGAGTTTGAGGTTGCTGTGAGCTGTGATGCCATGGTACTGTACCGAGGGTGACATAGTAAGACTCTGTTTCAAAAAAAAAGGAAGAAAAATAGCTCCTCCTGGCTATAGTATGGAGGGTGTGAGGTTGCCTTCCTTTATTTTAGGGTAGCCCCTGACCAGAATCAAGGACCCTGGGACTTTTTCTTGGGGTACTCTGTGACTGGAACGTGTTTCTCACTAGTCCTCAGTGGGGCTGAGGGTGTGGGTGGCTCCACACACCTTGTCCTTGGGCTAGAGAGCTCTGTCTGGCAAGTGGGAGCTGGCAGGCTGCCTGCCCTACCCCTTCCCTGGCCCCTGAACTCCTTTACTCTGTTTCTTGCCCCTAGGTGGAGGTGTCTGAGAGCAGCTCAAGTACAGACTCCCTGCCTCATGGCTACCTCCCTGATTCATCGTCTGTGTCCCATGGGCCAGTGGTGGGGGTGACAGGTGGCCCCCAAGCGCTAGTACACTCCAGTGCACTCCCAGACCCCAACATGCTGGTGTCTGACTGCACAGCTTCCTCCTCGGACTTGGGTTCAGCCATCGACAAGATCATTGAGTCTACCATTGGCCCTGACCTCATCCAGAGTAAGTCAGACTGAGAGCTCCACGGGAGTTCCCTGCAGGGTCCACAAGATAGCTGTGTAAACTCAAGCAGGTCACCTTGCCACGCTGAGTGCATGAAGTGGGAACAGCAATATTGCCTGTCCCATAGTGGTAAATGACATGAGGATTTAATGAGATGTTGCACTGAAATTCTTAGCATAGTACAATAAAAAGTAGAAATAGTTATTGCTTTGTTCTGGGAGCTGTTCTCAACTTTACATACAATAGTTCATTTAATACTCCTAGTAACCCCGAAAGGTAGTCCAGATGACAGATATGAGGCACCGAGGAGACAGAACAACTTAGCCACTGTCACCAGCATGGAATGACTTGTGTTGTTGAGCTGTGAGCTCCGATCATCTGTGTCCTGAGCTTGTATGCTTAAGTACCACACTGTATCTACTACATGTGTTATCGCTGAGTATAGAGGCTATGGCCCTAGGAAGCCAACCCAAGAAGGCAGTGTGGGAAGTGGGCCATGACTTTGAGGAAGTTTAGAGAGCAAAGAGGAGGACTTTCCAGGGTTAGAGGGGCAGCCATGGCCACTTGTGTCACTATGGACTGGCTATAGAGCCAGCATGTCCCTCACAACAGACCTTACTAAGGGAGGCAGCTGGGGCTCAGAAGGGCAACACAGCTGGTTTGCAATTATACTGTTGAGCCAGAATTAAGTGGGGCCTATGGGGTGGGCCTATAGCTAGGAACCCCCTGCCCAGCTGTGACCTTCCTCTATGTCTGCCCAGGCTGTATCACTGTGACCAGTGCTGAGGATGGCGGGGCTGAGACCACGCGATACCTGATCCTGCAGGGCCCAGATGATGGTAAGATCCTAGGTGCCAGACCCAGGGAGGCCTACAGTGGGCAGAAGACTGGGAGAGGACAGGCTCTGTTCCACACTCCACATGATTTTGGCAGATTATTCACTGCTCTGGGCCTCCGTTTTCCTATTGGCGAGGAGCCCTGTGGTGGGGAGTTTGGTACTGGACTTCCTGGGCCTGCTGGAGAGGGGTAGCTACAGTTTGTGGCCAGTCCTGGCCTCCAATTAACCTTCCCTCTGACCTCCTCCCCACTACCAGGTGCCCCCATGACATCCCCAATGTCCAGTTCCACCCTAGCCCACAGCCTGGCAGCCATTGAGGCCCTGGCTGATGGCCCCACCTCCACATCAACGTGCCTGGAGCCACCTGAGGAGGCACAGGGTGGGCCCAGCTCTCCAGCACAGCCACCCCCAGCATCTGGTGCCGAGGAGCCGGACCTGCAGAGCCTGGAGGCCATGATGGAGGTGGTGGTGGTGCAGCAATTCAAGTGTAAGATGTGCCAGTACCGGAGCAGCACCAAGGCCACACTGCTGCGCCACATGCGGGAGCGGCACTTCCGTCCAGGTGCCTATCCTACTTGGGCTTCAGGGGTGCGGTGGGTGCTGAGAGCCAAACATGGCAAGCATATCTCACACTCCCCCCCCCCGCCAGCAACAGCAGCAACAGTAGCAGCAGTTGGTAAAAAGGGACGTCTGCGGAAGTGGGGCACCTCAACCAAGACCCAGGAGGAAGACGGGCCAGAGGAGGAGGACGATGATGACATTGTTGATGCTGGCGCCATTGATGACCTAGAGGGTAGGCCACTGGGGTTCCTAGGCCTGCTATCCTCACTCCCATATATAAATACGCACTGAGCTCTTCTCCACCCACATGGAGGGCCAGGAAGGAGCAGTTGGCACAGACACACCCATGGGTGCTTCTAGTGTTAGGCAGAAGGGATTGGCACTGGAATCAGGACCTCTGTGCGCAGTTGTGCAGGCTGCACACTGAAAAAGGCCAAAAGGGGGCCCTATTCACACTTGTCCAACAGAAAGACAATGTAAACAAAGTACATGTGTACTTTTTTTGGTAGCCATGTTGACCGTAAAAAGGAAAAGGTGAAATTAAGTTTGTTCACATATTTTATTTACCTACATATCTAAAATATTTTATAATTTCAATATTCAGTCGATTCTAGAAATTTTTAGGTGTTTTTTTGTTTGTTTGTTTTTGTTTTTGAGGCAGAATTTCACTCTGTTTCCCAGGCTAAAGTGAGTGCCATGGCCTCACTTTAGCTCACAGGCATCTCAAACCTCTGGGTTCAAGTGATCCTCCTGCCTCACTCTCCTGAGTAGCTGGGACTACAGGCACCCACCACACTGCCCTGCTATTTTTTTCTCTTTTTAGTAGAGATGGAGTTTTGCTCTTGCTCAGGCTGGTCTTGAACTCCTAAGCTCAAGGGATGCTTCCACCTGAGCCTCCCAGAGTTTTAGGATTACAGGCATGAGCCACTACACACAGCCTGTTTTTTCTTTTTGTTTTTTGTTTTTGTAGAGATAGAATCTTACTTTATTGCCCTGGGTAGAGTGCTGTGGAGTCACACAGCTCACAGCAACCTCCAACTCCTGGGCTTAGGCAATTCTCCTGCCTCAGCCTCTTGAGTAGCTGGGACTACAGTCACCCACCACAATCCTGGCTATTTCTTTGTTGCAGTTTGGCTGGGGCCAGGCTTGAACCTGCCACCCTTGGTATATGGGGCTGGCACTCTGCCCACTGAGCCATAGGTGCCACCCATGTTTTTTCTTTTTTTAAATATCATTTTTTAAGCCTTTGTGAAGCTTGCTTTTTTATACTAACTTTTTGTAATTCATTATGCATTTTACACTTAATCATATCTCAATTTGGACTAGGCATATTTCTTTCTTTCTTTCTTTCTTTTTTTTCAAGCTTTTACCCTGGGTAGAGTGCCATGGCATCACAGCAACTTCAAACTCTTGGGCTTAAGCCATTTTCTTGCCTCAGCCTCCCAAGTAGCTGGGACTACAGGTACCCACTACAATGCCCGGCTATTTTTTTTTTTTGCACTTGTCATTGTTTTAGCTGGCCCGGGCTGGGTTTGAACCCGCCAGCGTCCTAACCACTGAGCTATGGGCACTGCCTGAGGACTAGGCATATTTTAGGTGATTGATACCCACACATGGCTAGTAGCACCTGTTTGGGGTAGGGCAGTAATAGGATTTGTAGACTTGACTGTTTCCAACAGTGGCTGCCAAGTGTCTTGAGGAAGGGGCATCTTTTTCTAATTCACATAATGGTGCATATGAGCTGGTGGTGGGTGCTCAGGGAGGGATGCTTATAGTCTGGAGGGTGAGTCGCCATGGGCCTGAAGGAGGGGAACAGGCAGTGGTGGGGAAGTGGGCCTCTTCCCAGAGGAGCTGAGCAAGGGGTTGGGCTGAAAGGACAGGTCTAACTATTGTCCCCCTTCTCTTACTGTCCCCACAGAGGACAGCGACTATAATCCAGCTGAGGATGAGCCCCGGGGCCGGCAGCTACGGCTCCAGCGCCCTACCCCCAGTACCCCAAGACCCCGAAGGAGGCCTGGCCGGCCCCGAAAGCTGCCTTGCTTAGAGACCTCAGACCTCCCAGATGGTGAGACTTGGTCATGGGAGGGACCCGTGTGGGTAGGTCAGGGGTAGCCTCACCTTCTGTGCGTGTTTGTCTGGAGCTCTGGGGAACCAGTGTGCCCTGCAGAGTGGCAGTCTCAAACTGGGGTGCCCTGTAAGCCTCCTTGTAACTTGAGAAACGATATCTCTGCTTTATGAAAGTTTTCATTGGTAAATTGTCAAAAGAAAACTTTGATCTTATAACTGAACTAATAAGATACGTTTTAAATATTACTGAAATGAGGCTCGACGTCTGTAACTCAGCAGCTAGGGCACCAGCCACATACACCCGAGCTGAATCCGGCCCAGGCCTGCCAAACAGCAAAGACAACTACAACCTAAAAATAGCCGGGTGTTGTGGTGGGCACCTGTAGTCTCAGCTACTTGGGAGGCTGAGGCAAGAGAATAGCTTAAGCCTCAGAGTTTGAGGTTGCTGTGAGCAGTAACGCACACTACTGAGGGTGACATTGTGAGACTCTGTCTCAAAAAAAAAAAAAAAATATATATATATATATATGTATATATTACTGAAATGAGGACAATGGAATAAGTCTGAGGTCTGAGACTCCATCCAAAGCTCACTGACTTAGCGCATCACAGGCTGGGACCCAGTCATGAGTCTGAGTGTCACCTCTACAGCTTACAGTCTGTGTGTTGAGGACCAGATCATTTGGAATCTCCTGTTCCCTTGCTGAATGGAGGGTGACAACAGCACCTGCCTTTTAGGATTATAGTAAGGGTTAAACATACAAAAAGGCTAATGGTAGCTGTTTGTGTACATGCAGTTTGGAGGGATTGTTAAATTCATTGGTCTCTTTTTCAAAATAACTTTTCACTGGCTTGGTGCCTGTAGCTCAAGCGGCTAAGGCACCAGCCACATACACCAGAGCTGGCAGGTTTGAAACCAGCCTAGGCCTGCCAAACAACAATGACAACTACAACCAAAAAATAGCCAGGCGTTATGGCAGGTGCCTGTAGTCCCAGCTACATGGGAGGCTGAGGCAAGAGAATCACTTAAGCCCAGGAGTTAGAGGTTGCTGTGAGCTGTGATGCCATGGCACTCTACCCAGGGTGATAGCTTGAGGCTTTGTCTCAAAAAAAAAAAAAATACATATTGGGGAAAATTAACACGTATACTGCACAGGCCAAGGAGCTTTCACAAGGTAAACACATTGGTATAACCAAAATGTGAACACATCCATATGACCAAGTACCCCAATCAGGAAACAGGACAGTACCAGCATTGTCTGTATCCTTGTTAATTTTAAAGTACAGTATTATATTTAAATATTGGTTTATATATTTAAATATTGTTGATGTTTTTAAAGAGGTAACACATTTAGATTGTTCAAACTTCCAAAGGTTTGCAAGTGTATAAGCAAAGTCTTCTCCCTCCCCTCAATCCTCCAGCCACCCAGCCTCCCAGCCTCCCTAGGGAATACCAATATTCAAGCCCCATTATTATTTCTTAAGCGTTAGACTGTACCTTTAAGGACGTAAGGATGTAGCCTCCATTTAACAATGGAGCGAACAAGACTTAGGGAGGGGATGCTTCTGTCTGGGAATGCACAGTAAGTTGGTGTCAGAGCCATCTTGAACCCAGAGCTCCTGACCAAGAGGTCCAGCTCTGCTGTTACTCCAGACAACATCCAGCAGGAGGGGATACGGTATCCACACTGTCCTCAGACCACAAGCTATTTGCAGCTGTCTGGCAACTGGAAGGGCCCATCAGTGATCTGAGGCTGGCTGACTGGCCTCTGGCCCACCTATCCATATCTGTGGCTGATTTGTTTTTTGGTTGTTTTTTTTTTTTTTTTTTTTTTTGAGATGTCTCACTTTGTCACCCTGCGTAGAGTCCTGTATCATCATAGCTCACAGCAACCTCAAACTCTTGGGCTCAAGTGATCCCTTTGTACCTCAGCCTCCCCAGTTGCTGGGGCTATTGCGCCTTCTACAACACCCAGCTAGTTTTATTTTATGTTTGTTTGAGATAAGAGTCTCACTGTGTCACCCTCAGTTGAGTGCCATGGCGTCACAGCTCACAGCAATGTCAAACTCTTGGGTTTAAGTGATTCTCTTGCCTCAGCCTCCCAAGTAGCTGGGACTACGGGTGCCTGCTACAATGCCCAGCTCTTTTTTGGTTGTAGTTGGCCTTGGCTGGATTCAAACCCGCCAGCTCCACTGTACGTGGCTGGTGCCCTAGCCACTGAGCTACAAGTGCCAAGCCACCCAACTAGTTTTAGAGAGGGGGTCTTGCTCTGGCTAAGGGTGGTCTTGAACTCCTGAGCTCAGGCACTCCCCTGCCTCAGCCTCCAGAGTACTAGTCTGTAGCTGATTTGTGACCTAGGATATCTGTGGCAGGTGTGGAAGGAGAGCCTCTAGTGAGTTCCCAAAGTGGACAGAGCCCTCTGGAGCTACAAGATCCTGAAGCTCCTAGCTCCTCAGGTCCTGGACAGCTGGTGGCCCTGGGCAAGGCTAGCAGGGCCCCTGTGGAACCTGGAGTGAGTCAGTCAGATGCAGAGAATGCAGCACCCTCCTGCCAAGATGAGCCTGACGCCCTGCCTCGCCGCCGTGGTCGTCCATCCAGGCACTTCTTAGGCAAGAAATACCGCAAGTACGTGGAATGGGCATGGGACAGGTGGCAGGCCCCCAGGGTTCCTTGGGAGCCCCAAGGAGTCTCCTGACACTCTCCTGGCAGGTACTATTACAAGTCGCCCAAACCACTCCTGAGGCCTTTCCTGTGCCGCATCTGTGGCTCTCGCTTCCTGTCCCACGAGGACCTGCGCTTCCACGTCAGCTCTCATGAGGCCGGTGACCCCCAGCTCTTCAAGTGCCTGCAGTGCAGCTATCGCTCCCGCCGCTGGTCCTCACTCAAGGTGCAGCAGCCTGGGGGCCCAGGCACCAGAGAGGATAAGGAAGGTGGCAGTAGGGGAGAGTAGAGTTCTCTGCTTGCTGTAGAAGGCTTAGCTCTTCAGGCCCTGCAGGAATATGCAGAGGGGGCCTGTGAAGGGCTGCTGCGCATGGTGGCACTGCACTTTGTGGTCATAGTAGATTTGCTAGTTCACCACTGCAGACTGGCTCATGGCTGGAGAACTCTGGCTTCATCTGATTCAGTCTTTCCAGCAGATAGCAGTAATGAGTCTAAAGAACAGTCCTCCTTTTTCTCCTTAACCCAGAGGTGCCTTGGGCTTCTGCAGCAGCCCTGAACCTGTCTTTCATCTAGTACCTCAATAGTCACGTTCTCTCACAGCCCAGTGAGGTTGTAGGTGTAGATAGTCTCATTTTACTGACCCAACAAACTGTAGCTTGTCTTGGTTCATGAGCAGGTTGGCAGTTGGAGGAGGAGTCAGAGCTCTGTTCTTTGTGCACACAGTGCTCTGGGTTCCCTGGGTTCCACAGGGAAGGTGCCCCTTAGCACAGTGAGGGATGAGCTGTGGAGCCACACTGCATGGGTTCAGCTCCAACCTCTGCCATCCACAAGGTCCCTTCACCCTGAGCCTGGGTTTCTTTCTTTGTCAACGGCAAGGCAGCAGAGAACCTGGCAGAGTGGGTGTCCTTGTTGGGGAAAGTCCCCAGCCTTCAGAGGCCTCGACCCTTGCCCGAGGGCCTGCTGCCCACTCCTTCATTCTGTGAGCCTGCTCTCACACCATCCCTACATCTGTGGGCACAGACAGGGTGAGGGTAGGAGCGGAAGCCAAGCCCCAGGCTACTCCTTTTGCCTTTCTCCCAGGAACACATGTTCAACCACGTGGGCAGCAAGCCCTACAAGTGTGACGAGTGCAGCTACACCAGTGTCTACCGAAAGGACGTCATCCGGCATGCAGCTGTACACAGCAGGGACCGGTTAGTGGGTGGGTGGGTGGTAGGGTGACGAAGTGGGGGCTCAGAATAATCACGGTTCTTTCTTCCTGAGTACCTGCTCTGGCCAGCCCCTTTCACTGCACATTGCAGGCATGATCAGAAAAAATGAGGCAATTCATCCCAGATCAGGTGGCTCAGAACAGGGCAGTAGCAGGGCCTCGAGATCCCCAATCATTCTCTTCCCTGATGTGAATGTTAGCTGTCATCTGTAAAACGGGGACAGTTGTTGAGGAGATTGGAGGAAATTGTGTATCTAAAGGAGTTCAGTAAATGATTCAAAGATCTTCTGGAATCCAGGTCCGTATGCTCCTGTCAGTTGGTGCTGAGAGAGCAGACCTAGGATAAAGAGCAACAAAACCCCAAGGCTCCTAAGGATTGCTCACTGAACTGTAGATCGATCTGTAGTTGCAGGGAGGAGTTAGCTCCACAGGGTGGGGGTGATGTGTGAGCAGAGGTTGGATTCAGAGATCCACAAAGACAATGACTCAAACTATGTCTGTGGAAAATCCAAATCTCCAAGATACTTACAGGATCTCTTCTTTCTTTCTTTTTTATTTTTTTTTAAAGGAGGAGTTCTGTGGTCAAATAAGATTAGGGTCACTTGGGTGGCACCTATGGCTCAAAGGAGTAGGGCACTGGCCCCATATGCCAGAGGTGGTGGGTTCAAACCCAGCCCCGGCCAAAAACAGCAAAAAAAAAGAGTAGGGTCACCAGGTTGAATACCTGTTTGACGGCTGTCTTTCCTATAGGAGTTGTTAGAGCCTTTATTTATTTTCAGAGTCTTCAATATGCAAATGCATTGTATGCTTGAGAGAGAGAACCATTTCCCAAATGCAGTTGAATACTAAATGCTATTTACAGTGTGCCTTTTAGCATTTTCCCCAATTAACTCCAGTTGGGAAAGCTCTGTTCTGAGACAGAGGGGCTTAGGTGGGGAGGAAGGGTACTTAGGGCTGAGACTGAGTCTAGTCAGCATGAGAGGGTCTGGAGTGGGCTTAGGGAAGCTGTGGTCTAACCCTTGGGCCTTTTTCCCCACAGGAAGAAGAGGCCAGATCCGGTGAGTCTAAGCACTGGCCTGGGAACAGAGCCTGCCTGGGGGCTGCTTACAGGGATTGGGGTAGGAGGAGAAGACTCACCTTCCTTCTCCCCTCCTTTCTCCATCTGGCCCTTTCTCTGCCTTCCCAGACCCCAAAGCTGAGCTCTTTCCCCTGCCCCGTGTGTGGCCGTGTGTACCCCATGCAAAAGAGACTCACGCAGCACATGAAGACGCACAGCACTGAGAAGCCCCACATGTGTGACAAAGTGGGTGGCAGCCAAGGGCCAGGCTGGAGGTAGGGATGAGGGTCTTCCCTGGGTGACCCCCAGCTAACCTCACTCCACCCCTTGCAGTGTGGAAAGTCATTTAAGAAGCGCTACACCTTCAAAATGCACCTCCTCACGCACATCCAGGCTGTCGCCAACCGCAGGTACATCCCCTAGGAGGCCTCTGTGTGTCTGAGCACCCTTTGTCCAGCTCTGAGCTTCCCTCCCTCTAACTGCCACCAGGTTCAAGTGCGAGTTCTGCGAGTTTGTTTGTGAGGACAAGAAGGCACTGCTGAACCACCAGCTGTCCCATGTTAGCGATAAGCCGTTCAAATGCAGCTTTTGTCCCTATCGCACCTTCCGAGAGGACTTCTTGCTGTCCCATGTGGCTGTTAAGCACACAGGTCAGGCTTAGCACACCCAACCCTACCCCACTGCCCTTCAACTCTCTGCACCCCCTCATTGGAGGCTCAACTCTTATCTTCTTCCTTCCCGCTTAGAAGCCCTGCCCTTGGGAACAGCCCACATCCTTCATGTGTAAAGAGAATTTCCCATGTGTGTGTTCACTCTGACCTGAACTCAGATTCCCACTCAGAGGGCTACTTTCTGGGCTACTTGCTTACCCTCTCTGAGCCTTCCATAGTGAAATGGGGCAGTGAGAAGTGCCTGCCTATGGTCGTTACTAAAGTGAGTTCCACCTGCTCCCTAAGGCTTGTGTGTGCTGGGCACTGGAGCTGAAGGTGGGGTTCACCACCCCCCGACCCGCCCCCACCCCATGCATGTAGAGCAGCAGCAGTGTATGGTTGGCCCACAGAAGCTGCACAGCAAAAGTTGGTTCCTTGTTCTCCTTGGTGCCTTACCCTCAGGTAGACACACTAGGAGAGGTCAGAGAAGGGGACTAAGGCTTCCTTTAGCCTTATCCCTATCTGCCTGGAGTGGGGCTGGTTCAAGAGAGAAATGTGTAGTCATGTGACTTTGAAAACAGGCACTTGGCTGGGTGTAGTGGCTCACTCCTGTAGTCTGAGTACTGTGGAAGGCCAAGCAAGGAAGGTCACTTGAGCCCAGATGTTTGAGGCAACATAGTTAGACGTTGTCTCTACAAAAAATTAAAAAATTAGCCAGATGTGGTAGTACATACTTGTAGTCCCAGCTACTCAGGAGGCCAAGGCAGGAAGACCACCTGAGCCCAGGAGTTTGAGACTATAGTGAGCTATGATTGTACCACTGCACCCAGCCTGGCGACAGAGGAAGGCCTTGTTTCTAAAAAAGAACAATAAAACCATAAAAAGGAAATAGGCACTCCTAAGAAGGTTGTAATTATAGAGGTGGCTCTGATTTGTCTTAGTCCTGGCCCACCAAAATGGATAGCAGCATATGTCTGCCTAAGCATAGGCATGAATCATTGAAAGTGAATCAGTTGCAGAGGTCCTGGGATCAGGGAAGTCTCCCAGGGGCAGGGGTGATGGTGGTCGTGGATACTAGCATCCCCTAACATATGTCTACAGGGGCCAAGCCCTTTGCCTGTGAGTACTGCCACTTTAGCACGAGGCACAAGAAGAATCTTCGCCTGCACGTACGGTGCCGACATGCAAGCAGTTTTGAGGAATGGGGGCGCCGCCACCCGGAGGATCCCCCCTCCCGTCGCCGCCCCTTCTTCTCTCTGCAGCAGATTGAGGAACTGAAGCAGCAGCATAGTGTGGCCCCTGGGCCACCTCCCAGCCCTCCAGGACCTCCTGAGGTAAAGTCAGCCAAGCAGGCAGCACACAGAAGGTTAGGAGCATGGGCCAGGACGACAATGTGACGCCACTTCTCCCAGCCCCAATGCCTTCATTTGCACATTGAAGTACAACAAAATGATCCCTGCCTCTCTAGGCTGTGGGAAAGACCCGCTGAGTCACAGATACATCAGCCCTAAGCTCAGGGTAGGGATGGTTTTCCAGTGTCAGTAATGGAGAATGAGAACACTGGTGCTTAATTGTGATAGTAGTTTATTATTCTTGCATATAGAATTCCAGGCTTGGCGCCTGTGGCTCAAGCGGCTGAGGCGCCAGCCACATACACCTAAGGTGGCCGGTTCGAATCCAGCCCGGGTCCGCCAAACAACAACAATGACGACTGCAACCAAAAAATAGCTGGGCATTGTGGCGGGCACCTGTAGTCCCAGCTACTTGGGAGGCAGAGGCAAGAGAATTGCTTGAGCCCAGGAATTGGAGGTTGCTGTGAGCTGTGATGCCAACACACTCTACCCAGGGCGACAGCTTGAGGCTCTGTCTCAAAAAAAAAAAAAAAAAAGTTCCTCGTTCAGGCACTTAGCCACACCTTATCCAGCTGTAAGGGAAGCTGAGGAATGTAGTCTCAAAGCTGGGTAGCTGCCTCCCTGATGAAAATCAGAGCTCTGTCAGCAAGGGGAGGGTGGGTTCAGGAATAGGTAGGTAGCAGTCCCTGCCTGGTGAGCTGACACATTAACCCCTGAAAGACAGACTGCACAGTGTGTTGGTAGAACCAAAGCTCTGAAGTCAGTCTTGGGTTCAAGCAGCGGCCCTGCTACTTAAGTGGAATCTTAGGCCAGCCACTTCACCCAACCTCAGTTGATTCATCTGTAGCATCAAGCTTGTGTGTCCTGAAAAGTGATTGTGAAAAGAAAACAAACCAACATGTGTGAGATAGATACCCGACACATCAGAGGTCCTTGGTCAATGGCACTTGAATTCAGGCCAACCTGTCTCAGGCATGGTCACATCCCTACCCTAGATACCCCCAGAGGCAGCACCTTTCCAGTCACCTGAGACCTCCTCGCTGCTCTGTTCTGATTCTCTGGGTGGCACCACCATCATCTACCAACAAGGTGAGCTCTGAGGAAGGGAAGGAGCTCAAGGAGAGGGGCAGTGGCAGGGTCATGCTGGTGGGCTGGAAGATGGGAGGGGTAGTGTTGGATATCAGATTTTCAGCCCTTTGTCAGGCTTGGGTCCCACCCCACCCAGGAGCTGAGGAGTCAGCTGAGATGGCCACGCAGACAGCCTTGGATCTGCTGCTGAACATGAGTGCTCAGCGGGCCCTGGGGGGCACAGCCTTGCAGGTGAGCTACCTGGGGAACTCTTCCCTTACCCTGCTACCTTAGTAGCACAGCTCTGTGCTGGACACTAGGAATAGAGGAGAGCAGGGAATTAGAGCTGCCCTGCTCTCGGGGAGCTCCCTGTTAGCAGGAGAGAGAGCGCCACTGAAATCCAGTGGGCAAATGCAGAGGCAGACCAGCTATGCCAGGGAGACCCCAGGAGGCCAGGGAGGCTGTATGCACTGCTCTGGTGGCTTCTGGGGTCCTGTCCTTGTTTGATTTTTCTCCTAGCTCTGTTGTTACCCTATACCTGTAGGTAGGTGATCCTACCGGCATCTGAACTAGCTTCCCATCTAACAGGTGCCCTCATTGCATGATACTCTTGACATCCCGAAGACTCCAAGGCTTAATCTATCTCAGCCCTCTCCCTTGAGTTCCAGTGGCCTTAGCACATGTACCTCTAGCCTGACACATTCTCCCCTGAGTTCATCCTCTTTACTTCTCCTGACCCCACCTAACCGCCTGGGTTCACTTTCACACTTCCCTGCCCCTGCACATCTAGCCTGTCTTCAAGGCAGAGGAAAGTCTGTTTGCCTTGCCTGTATCCCAGCCTCTTGAAAAGAAGGAGAATGTGTGTTTAAGATTTTAAGTTCTGGCTCGGCGCCTATAGCTCAACCGGCTAAGGCGCCAGCCACGTACACCTAAGGTGGCGGGTTCGAATCCCCAGCCCGGACCCGCCAAACAACAATGATAGCTGCAACCAAAAAATAGCCGGGCGTTGTGGCGGGCGCCTGTGGTCCCAGCTACTTGGGAGGCAGAGGCAGGAGACTCGCTTGAGCCCAGGAGTTGGAGGTTGCTGTGAGCTGTAATGCCACGGCACTCTACCCAGGGGGACAGCTTGAGGCTCTGTCTCAAAAAAAAAAAAAAAAAAGATTTTAAGTTCTAAGAACTTGAAACAATAACATGCTGGCGGGGGCCAAGGACAGAGAAAACTCCAAGCCCATAGCTCAGTGGTTAGGGCACCAGCCAGATACACCAAGGCAGGCAGGTTTGAACCTGACCTGGGCCTGCTAAACAACAATAACTGCAACAAAAAAATAGCTGAGCGTTGTGGCGGGTGCCTATAGTCCCAGCTACTTGGGAGGCTGAGGCAAAAGAATTGCTTTAAGTCCAAGAGGTAAGAGGCTGCATCAGACCTGGGAATCTTCATGGATTTTACTTCAGGGAAAAGTGAGGTAGATAGAAGTTATTTTTTCTTTTTGAGACAAGAGTCTTACTTTGTAGCCCTCGGTAGAGTGCCATGGCATCACAGCTCACAGTAACCTCAAACTCTTGGGCTCAAGCAGTTCTCTTGCCTCAGCCTCCCAAATAGCTGGGATGACAGGCTCCCCCCACAATGCCTGGTTATTTTTAGAGATGAGGTCTTGCTCTGACTCGGGCTGGTCTCAAACCTGTGAGCTCAGGCAATCCACCTACCTTGGCCTCCCAAGTATTGGGATTATAGGCGTGAGCCACCGTGCCTGGCCCGAGGTAGATAGAAGTTTTATATTTTTAGATAGGAAATTGGATTTATCTTTTAAAGTTTTTGCCTTTGATATCAACCCTAGAAAGGCTGCCCCAGCCTTCACCCCAAGGTTAGGTAAACACACATCTCTGTTTTTTCTTAGAGGTTTATTTTTCACACTTGAGTCTTTAGTCCACCTGGAATTCATTTCTGGTATATGCAGAAAGGTAGAGGTCTAACTTTGTTTTTTTCCTAAAGGTCACCCAGTGCCGTCTGTGTATTAAGTAATCACACCTCCCCGAGTGGTTTGAAATGTCCTTTGTTTCACACACTAGATTCCTACATACATAGGAGTCTATTCTAGACTCTCCAGTCTCCAGTTCTATTTGTGTGCTGCTGCTCTCATGCCAGTTTCATGTGTTGTTTTTTTCTGATTTTGAAAGTATATTTGTTAAAAAAAAAAAAATGAACATTTAGAAATTCTCAACACAGAGCTAGATATGGTGGTTCATGCCTCTAATCCTAGCACTTTGGAAGGCTGAGGTGGGTAGATTGCTGGAGCCCAAGAGTTTGAGACCAGCCGGAGCGAGCGAGACTCCATTTCTAAAAATAGCATTTGGTGAGTACCTGTAGTCCCAGCTACTTGGGAGGCTGAGACATGAGGATCTTTTGAGCCCAGGAGTTTGAGATTACTGTGAGCTATGACACCAGGGCACTCTATCCAGGGCAACAGAGTGAGACTCTTACCTCCAAAAAAAAAAAAAAAGTTTTGAACAGGAAAAATAAAAGACTTTGACATTCCTCCCTTCCTACCAGGTTAAGAATTTCTTCCCCACCTTGTTCATGTACACACTAACACCTAGACCTTTGTTCCTTAAAAAATGGGATCACACCGTTCATACTCCTCACAACTTAGCTTTTCTTCACTCAGCAGTGTGTAATAGGAAGCCTGGCCATCACCAGGCTCATTTCTCATCCCATCTCCATATTATATCTCTGTATCATTTTATTAGATAAGTGTTCTAAAGTTTATTTAACCAGGTTTGGAATGGTGGCTCACTCCTGTAATCCTAGCACTTTGAGAGGCTGAGGCCAGTGGATTGCTTGAGCTCAGCAGGTCAAGACCAGCTTGAGCAAGAGCAAGACCCCATCTCTAAAAACTGAAAAACATTAGCTGTCCATTGTGGTAGGGGCCTATAGTCCCAGCTATTCAGGAAGCTAAGGAAAAAGGATCACTTGAGAGTTTGAAGTTGTTGTGAGCTATGGCACCACTGCACTCTACCCAGGGCAACAGAGTGAGACTCTGTCTAAAAACAAAAAAAAAAAAGTTTATTTAACCAGTCTTTTATGGTTGGGTTGTTTCCAGTTTCTGTTATTTCAAGAGATGCTTCAGTTTACATGTATAGTAAAACCTCCCTAGTTGATGACCACCTTAAGTTGACCTAATTTTCATAGACAGGTCATACCCTACATGTACATGTCAATAAAGTAGGCCTATGGCTCTGCGCCCATAGTTCAGTGGTTAGGGCGCTGGCCACACACACTGGGCCGGTGGGTTCCGCTAAACAACAACGATGACTACAACCAAAAAATAACTGGGTGTGGTGGTGGGCACCTACACTCCCAGCTAGTTGGGAGGCTGAGGCAAGAGAATCACTTAAGCCCAAGAGTTTGAATTTGGCTCGGCACCTGTGGCTCAAGTGGCTAAGGCGCTAGCCATATACACCTAAGGTGGCAGGTTCGAATCCAGCCCGGGCCCGCCAAACAACAATGACAGCTGCAACAAAAAAAAAAAATAGCCAGGCGTTGTGGCGGGCACCTGTGGTCCCAGCTACTTGGGAGGCTGAGGCAGGAGACTTGCTTGAGCCCAGGAGTTGGAGGTTGCTGTGAGCTGTGATGCCACGGCACTCTACCCAGGGGGACAGCTTGAGTCTCTGTCTCAAAAGAAAAAAAAGAGTTTGAAATTGCTGTGATGCTGCAGCACCCTACTGAAGGTGACATAATGAGACTCTGTCTCAAAACAACAACAAAAACAATACAGTAGGCCTAGTTCTTTATGTTGACCTATTTGTTACAGTCTCTTGAGTGGTCAACTTTCAGAATATTTTCAATGCTCATAAAAGTTTTTCATTTAAAAAATAAAATAGCCTCCTAAAAGTGGACTTGATGGATCGCAAGGTATAAAGCCTTGTAAAAAGATATACCAATAGAGGCTTGGTGCCCGTAGCTCAGTAGTTACAGCACCAGCCACATACACCAAGGGTGGCAGGTTCAAATCCAGCCTGGGCCAGCTAAGCAACAATGACAACTGCAACAGAAAAATAGCTGGGCATTGTAGTGGGCGCCTGTAGTCCCAGCTACTTGGGAGGCTGACGCAAGAGAATTGCTTAAGCCCAAGAGTTTGAGGTTGCTGTGAGCTGTGACACCTCGTGCTCTACTGAGGGTGACATAGTAAGACTCTCTCCAAAAAAAGAAAGATATACTGGTATACTTGACCATTACAGAGGAGTGTCACCCTATGCCTTTGTGAGACTGTCTCTTTAAAAAAAAAATTCTCTGCCATTCTAATAGAAGTATATTTCATGGTCTTAGTTTATAATTGTGTGATTACAAGTTGAACTTTTCTATGTTTAGAGATCATTTTAGTTTTTCTCCAAATTACCTGCTTGCATCATTTTATTATTGTTTCACAAGAGCTCTTTGTATATGAAGGAAATCTACCTTTTATCTCTCATATGAATTGTTAAAATCCCCCTGCCCAGTTTCTTTGTTGTCTGACTTCATTTTATGGTTTGATTTGCTGTATGGTTTGATTTACCTTTTGTCATGACTAGAAAAATCTCCCCAAGATTATAAAATATGTTCTTACATTTTTAAGGATATATTTAGAGTTTTATTTATTTTATTTTAATATTTAATCCTTCTGAAGCAGACTTTGGAATAAGATGTGCAGTAGAGTGCTTCCTTTTTTTTCCTTAAGTGATTTGCTGCTTGTCCGTCTCTCCCAGGGTTTCCCAATTGTGGCACTGTTGACTTTGGGGACCAGATTAATTCTTCATTGTAGGGGCCGTCCTATGCATTGTGGGATGTTCAGCAGCATCAGTGGCCTCTACATGCTACATGCCAGTACTGTCCACCCACTTATGACAACCAAAATGTCTTCAGACACCACCAAATGTCCCCTGGGGGCAAAATCCCTCTACTCTAGTCTTTTTCTTTATTATTATTATTATTTTTGAGAAAGGCTCTCACTCTGTTGCGAGGTCTAGAGTATAGAGGCATCATCATAGCTCATTGTAGTCTCAAACTCCTGGGCTCCAGTGATCCTCCTGCCTCAGCTTCCCAAGTAGCTGGGACTACAGGCGTGTATCACTATGCCTGGCTAATTTTTCTTTTTTGCAGAGACAGGGTCTCACTTTTGCTCAGGCTGGTCTTAAACTCCCGGCCTCAAGTGATCCTCCTGGCTCAGCCTCTCAAAGTGCTAGGATTACAGGTGTGAGCCACTGTGCCTTGCCTGCCCTATTCTTATTCATCTATTTCCAGTTGCTAATTGGGATTTGGAAAGCCAGAATGTATTTTAGAAAAAACTAGGATTGTGGGAATGAATGGTGGTAGCACTGGGTCTGGCCATTCATTGTAGGAGAGCTTCAGGGCACTGAGATGGAGGAGGGTCTTGCACACCTACCATCATGCTCACTGGTGCCATTGCAGGTGGCCGTGGTGAAGTCGGAGGATGTGGAAACAGAGTTAACTTCCCCTGGTGGGCAACCCTCTCCCGAAGGTGCCACTCCACAGGTGGTAACCCTCCACATGGCAGAACCAGGGGGCAGTGTGGCAGCGGAAAGCCAGCTAGGTGCCTCTGAATTACCGCAGATCACCCTGGCACCGGGTCCATTCGGTGGGGCTGGCTATAGCGTCATCACAGCACCTCCTATGGAGGAAGGGACATCAGCTCCTGGCACACCTTACAGGTGAGACATGCTGCCTGCAAGGCCCCTTTCAGCCTTATATAAGTGTGCTGAGGCACTTGGATTTGAGCCCTGACCACCCAAACCTAGTTGGCAGGATACAAAATTCCCAACACATATCAGGTGATTGGGTGTAGTGTAGTCTGTCCTCGGGAGGTCAGGAGCCACCATTTTTTGCCACTTAGATGTTGCCAGCACTTGAGCTCATGATCTCACCTATACCATTCCCATAGATGCACATTTCCCTCATTTTACAAATGAGGAAACAGGCTCGGAAAGTTAAGTAACTGGCCTAAGGTCAGACATATAGTAGGTAAGGATTTGAAGTCTGGTCTCTTTGGTTCCCATGCCCAAGTGCTCTTTTTCTTAGATGATCCGGTTGTTTTCTGGCTTTGACATTTGGATGAAGCTCAGGTTTCTTTGCCAACGTTTACGGTGTGACACCTGCATCTGGCTTCTCTAAGATGAGCCAGTTTGGGGCAGGAATGTTTATGTGTTTGGTGAACCTTAGGCCATCTGATGGAGCCCTGAATTTAAGTGCCAGATTATTTTACCTGAGACAGGAGTCAGGATCCCTGGGCCCATGCCCTTAGGTGGTACCTGGGCAGATAGGTTTCTCAGCATCTGCTCTCTGCTTTTGGACTGCAGGTCCTTGGTATCCTGCCCAGGGATTGGGCTCATGGTGGGGGTTCCCCCCCTCCCTTTGCTACCCTGTTGGCTTGACCCTGTCTTCCTGCACCACTTGGCCAGACTTGGGCTGGACCCCTGAGGCCCTCTGTCTCACTGCCTCCTCCCTCCCACTGCCATGCTTACCAAGGGGGCAGAGATTACCACTTTTTTGAGCAGGGTGCTGTGCCAGCCACTTGGTAATCATTTACAGGACAGCCAGTGGAGGTCAGCTGATAGGGCAGAGGAAGGGTCCTTCCACCTCAAGTCCACCCCCAGGGAGTAGGCTCCTGTGGTACTCCATCCTGCCCTTCTCTGTGCCCACAGTGAAGAGCCCCCAGGGGAAGCAGCCCAGGCTGTTGTTGTGAGTGACACCCTGAAGGAAGCTGGCACCCACTATATCATGGCTGCTGATGGGACCCAGCTCCACCACATCGAGGTGAGGTTGGGGGTAGCCACCACTACCCATCCCCCAGCTCCTATGCTTCTCAGCACCTCATACTGCCTGGTCTCTCCACAGCTGACTGCAGATGGCTCTGTTTCCTTCCCAAGTGCAGATGCTCTGGCCTCTGGAGCCAGGTGGCCCCTGCTGCAGTGTGGGGGGCTGCCCAGAGATGGTCCTGAGCCCCCATCTCCAGCCAAGACCCACCAGCTGGGGGACCCCCAGAGTTCTGCCTCCCCACCTCTTGCAGCCAGCAAAGCCCTGGGCCTGGTCGTGCCACCCTCATCACCATCTGCTGCCACCACAGCATCAAAGAAGTTTTCCTGCAAGATCTGTGCTGAGGCCTTCCCTGGCCGGGCAGAAATGGAAAGTCACAAACGGGCCCATGCTGGGCCCACTGCTTTCAAGTGCCCTGACTGCCCCTTCAGTGCTCGCCAGTGGCCTGAGGTCCGGGTAGGTGTCCCCCACCCCCTTACCTCTGCTGTCGTTTATTGGGCTACTCATTTATATAACAAACCTTTATTGAATGCCCCCTCAAGCCAAGTCCTCTGCCCCCCTCTAGGGTCAGAGATGACTCAGCAAGGTCCCAGCTTTCAGGGAGTTTGGTCTGGTGGTGAGGCAGACATGACATGACAATGCCTGATAGTGTCCCCAACGTGAACCAAGTGTGTGGGGTAGAGAGCACAGACATATGAAGAGCAAGTCATTTGGACATGGGGTGCTGGGGAAGATGTGACAGAGGTGGGATGGCTGAGCTGGGCCTACAGGAGCAAAGACCGTGTGAGGCAGGGCTGGGAAGTTCACGCCATCTAGAAAACTGAGGGGGCAGATTGGTGGGGGTCAGTGTGGAGAAGGCAAAGGAGGCAGGTTCTGGGGCAGGTCCATAGTCCATCTGGGGGGCTCTCTCTGTGCCTGAGATTTCCAGTCTTCAGGTGTGACCCAGCCCCACAGGGAGACTATAACCCCATTAGGCAGGACTAAGCCCTAGGATATAGTGCTGGGTGGCACCTTCAGAGGTCCCCTCCTCCATCAAACACCTCTAAGTTACACACAGGTAAACTGAGTCTGAGCTGCGATAGAATTTTCCCAGTGACCTATTGGTGGATCCTGTGGCCTCTCACTCTGAGAACAACACAGCCACCTAGACCTTTATCTGCTTTGTGCTATATACCCAGCTTCTTACTAGTACACAGTTTGGGGTTTCCTGGGCCTGCTTTGTAGAGACCTGGGGACTTCCTGCCATCTGTCCTGACCCAATTGATGGTCCCACTGCAGGCCCACATGGCACAGCACTCGAGCCTGCGGCCCCACCAGTGCAGCCAGTGCAGCTTCGCCTCCAAGAACAAGAAGGACCTGCGGCGGCATGTACTGACCCACACCAAGGAGAAGCCTTTTGCGTGCCACCTCTGTGGGCAGCGGTGAGCCGGGTACTAGTGGGCAGGGCAGTTGGGCACGTATGCTGGAGCAGCCCCGAGCCTTCTTCCGTCCCCTCAGTTTCAACCGTAATGGGCACCTCAAGTTCCACATCCAGCGGCTGCACAGTCCAGATGGGAGGAAGTCAGGGATTCCTACAGTCCGGGCCCCAACCCGGACCCCAACCCAGACCATCATCCTGAACAGTGATGACGAAACACTGGCCACACTACACAGTAAGCTGCCCCTGGGCCACAGGGTGGGTACCAGGGTGGATCCAGAGGCACCTCTGGGCCAGGGTAGGAACTCTGGGTGAGCATCCTCCCCCCTCTCCCCAGCCACACTCCAGTCCAGTCACGGAGTCCTGGGCCCAGAGCGGCTGCAACAGGCACTGGGCCAAGAACACATCATTGTGGCCCAGGAACAGACAGTGACCAATCACGTAAGAGCCGGAACTTAGGGGCCCTGCTTGGGAGGTCATAGCAGGTCACGAGTAGGGGTGGGGACAGATAAGAGACCTAAGACGAGAGCTGGCTCGGTCCTGACAGGAGGAAGCCACCTACATCCAAGAGATCATGGCAGATGGTCAGACAGTACAGCACCTGGTGACCTCTGACAATCAGGTGAGCTGTGGCCACCCCTTCAGCCATGACTTTTTGCCCTCCCTCCCTCCCAAGGCCCTCAATGAGGAGGAATAGTACTTTCAAACCACCTCTCCCAGGATCTGTGCTTTCTACCAACTGCCATTATTGGTGGTGGGGATCTCTAGTCCCCCACTTTGCTTAGCTGGGCCCCTCAGCACCTGCCTACTCCCCACCCTTCCTCAGGTACAGTACATCATCTCCCCGGATGGTGTTCAGCACCTGCTCCCCCAGGAATACGTTGTGGTCCCAGAGGGCCATCACATCCAGGTAGGCTGGGCCTGGAGCAAGGGTGGGGTGCGAGGGGAGGACTGCACAGCTTCTTCCCGGGAGAGATCATGGGTTGATTTCCTGTTTAGGTGCAGGAGGGCCAGATCACGCGCATCCAGTATGAACAAGGAGCCCCATTCCTTCAGGAGTCCCAGGTAGGCCCTGCGGGGGTCAGGTGGAGCTGGGGCATGGGTGGGCCTCCTCTAGGACCACATCTCATCAGCCTCTTCCCTCCAGATTCAGTACGTGCCTGTGTCTCCAGGCCAGCAGCTTGTCACACAGGCTCAACTGGAAGCTGCAGCACACTCAGCTGTCACAGGTAGGGGTTGGACCCTGAAGACCATGGGGGCTGGGCCCAGCTGCTGGGCCCTAGGCTTATGGTGCTTTCTTCTCTCCTGGCAGCAGTGGCTGATGCTGCCATGGCCCAAGCCCAGGGCCTGTTTGGCACAGAGGAAGCAGTGCCTGAACACATTCAGCAGCTGCAGCACCAGGGCATCGAGTACGACGTCATCACCCTGACCGACTGAGCCCCAAGGGCTGAATGCAGATCGTGGATATTGGGGCCAGCCCTCCTGGGGTCCTGGGGTGGGGGGACCCACCAGGACTCACTGCCCTCTTCCACTTAGTATCTCCAGATACTGGGTAGCCAGCATCTTGTCACCCCAAGGGAGCCAGACCTGTGCTACTAGGGTTGGGGGCAGCTATGGGCCCCAGCCAGGACATGCTGGGTGCCCCAGCCTGCAGGCAGGCTTTGGGAGAGAAATTTATTTTTGTTTGGATGGACCTACTGGCCCCTTAGTCTCAATAAAGGGACCAGAGTCCATCCTTGACCAGTTTGGTTTGTCTACTTCAGGGATCCTCAAACTTTTTAACAGGGGGCCAGTTCACTGTCCCTTAGACCGTTGGAGGGCTGGACTGCGGGCCCTGGGACAAGTCAGCTGCTAAGCAGGACAGGCAGTGGTGGCAAAAACACCCAGTGGGCCAGATAAATGTCCTAGGCGGGCCATATGTGGCCCGTGGGCCATAGTTTGAGGATGCCTGGTCTACTTGCTGCTGGAGCCTGAACCAGGCCAAGACCTGGGAAGCAGAAGGGCGAAGGAGCCTGTTAGCAGCCCCAACAGGTGGGCTGTGAGATGGAGGCTGCCTGGTTCCTGGAGCATCCTGCCATGCCTCTGTAAGTACAGCAGCCCAGCAGCAGGGCAGACCCTTGGTGCAGATGGCTAACAATAAGGGGTGACTGAGCTGGGAGAGAACTACTATTTATCTTCAGACCCTGCTATCTGCTATCCCCAGCCCCAGGGGAATAGGTGCTCCATGCCCGCAGGCACTACACCTAGGCCCATGTGATCCTGAGCCTCAACTATGAAACACATCCAGCTGTTCACCCCCTGCTGTGGTTTGGGGCCTGGGCACAGGGTAGAGATGCCAGTCCCTTGCACCCCCAAGGCCTCTGTGCAGACCCAGTTGTGGAGTCTGGAACTAGGTGATGGAGGGTCCTGGACCCCCCAGATCTGCTAATCACAGGCAGAGGCCACAGGGACCCCGCTGAGGGGAGCCTAGGTGTTCTGTGAAGCCCCAGGGGTCATGAGAGGGAGAGCCTGAGCGTAGAGGGGTGTGGTCCCAGGAGTAGCTCCAGGTTCCTTAGCCTGCTCTGCCCTCAAGACCCTCACACATTCTTGTAGGGGTTTCTGTATTTCCTTTTACAAATGAAACAAGGTAGTAACAGGGTAGGAAGTAGGGCCGGGAAGGCATGGGGCCTATTTACAGGGGATACGGAGTAAGTCTGAGGTGGGGAGATGGGGGATAAGGGCAGGGAGGGGGAGCCCTGGCAGAGCCATTATTTTCCTATGTCTGTGGCAGCCAGGGTCCTGCTGCTACCCACGGGGAGGGCCCTGGGGCCTGCTCAGCCCCCATAGGCCTGAGTCCCAATAGTCCGTACCAGCACCCCTAGGGCTCCTCCTCCCCGCAAGATGTGTTAAGTGGGGTGAGGCTCGCGGCTAGGGCCCTGCTCACGGCCAGAGTCCCGATCTTTGGCCTCTGAGGACGATGATGAGGAAGAACCAGAGCCATGGCTGCGGCCTGACTGCCGGTAGGCGGTGCTCAGTTCCTGCAGCCGCTCTGGCGTGGGCCCCCACTTGGCAAAGCCAGGGTCATTCTGTAGGAAGAGCACCGCTGTGTTGTGGACCGCCTTGTAGTGCATTTCCTCCCTGCGAGCAAAGGCAGCTGCTCAGGGTGGGGCTTGGCCTAGCCAGCCCAGCCCCACCTGGCCAGCAGGGCTCTCCTTCCCCTGCCCTCCCCAGCACCCACTTCTTGCAGATGTGCTGGGAGCCACTGCGGTACTCGTGCTCGAAGGCAGTCAGGATCAGCTGGTGGCGTTTGAAGCGGCTCTGCTCCATGCGGGTGAGCGCTGGTGTGGGGGGCTCCCGCCACTCGGGGATGAACACAATGAAAGACAGAGGCTCTGGTGAGCTCTCCAGCAGTTTCTATAGATGGGAGCACAGGTTGACATCAGGGGCTGCCCCAGGTGACTGGCCACCCTTCCTGCTCCCACCCCAGCATCAGCACACCCACCTCAAAGTGAGAGACCATAGCATCCATGAGCTCCTCACAGAATGGAGGGTTGGCCTCAAAGGAACCACTCAGTGGGGCAAAGTCTAGGCAGGGCCTAGGGACAAGATTGAGCATTGAAAGTTCCATTAGGACTTAAGCACTTAACTAGAAATAGGTGCCATTCCTACCTCAGGCAGTCATGCTGGAGATGGTCCTGATCAAGCCAGAGTTTACCCTTAATTCGCCCTAGGACAGGTCCCCATTAAATGAATGAGGATAGAAGGCTCAGGCTTGGATACCCAAGTCCACCAAGCTGAGGAGCTGGAGTTTAGATCCAGTTCTGAGCCTACTGCCACCACAGAGGATGTCACACCCAGGAATTCCCTAAGTGCTTAGCTTTGGACCTCTTGATGGCCTGGCCATTTCTTCCTCCTAAATACAGCACCATCTTTCATCTGTGCTCCCCCTCTGCCTTCCTATTACTTGTTGTAGGTCTCTGAGTTCTGTGTCACCACTTCTCTTTCCTCTTAGGGTCTGGAATCAAGTGTTCCCATTCCAATCCTGAACTAATTCACTAAGGAACCCACAGGTCAGGTTAGGTGGTATCTTGTGCCTGCCCACTGGGTCAGAAAAGCTAAGGCTCCCATAGGTTAAGTGACACATCCACACAGCTGGTGAGTGGTACAGGCAGGGACTATCCTCGAGACTGCCTGACTTCAAAGCCCTAAAGTATTAGGAAGCAGCTGGCCGACGTGGGACCTCACTCTGGAGGACAGCTTCCGGGACCTGGGCAGTGGGGGTCCAGCAGCCCCTGGCTCTCACCCTCGGGAGCCAAAGTAGCCATCTGTGTCAGGGAAGGCAGAACAGTACTGGCGGAAGTAGCAGTTGAGGGGTGAGGCGAAGCACTCGAAGCTGACACCAAAGAGTCGGTGGAGGGCCTCAAAGACGTGCACAGGCAGTGATCCCTGCAGGCCAGTTCCCTCATAGAGGCCCACGCCAAACATCATCTGCAGAGGGACCATAGTCAGTAAGTGGGGCTTGGCCTCCCAGGCCCCTTTAAAGGAGCCCTTCCCTGGTTGCCCCCAGTCCTATACCTGGTACCGTCGAAGAAGACACCAGACCCGGGGCAGGAACCTCTC
The DNA here is from genome assembly GCF_000181295.1 of Otolemur garnettii. Classification (NCBI taxonomy): domain Eukaryota; kingdom Metazoa; phylum Chordata; class Mammalia; order Primates; family Galagidae; genus Otolemur; species Otolemur garnettii. Next base: position 8,024,989 of record NW_003852418.1, on the reverse strand, counting down.
AAAGGCAGGGTCATCAATACAGCTATAGCGGTAAAGGAGCCACTAGGGGACAGAAAGTGGTAAGGTTCAGAAGGGGTCCTTCATGCCCTTATTACTGGCCTCTTGCTGGGATTCTGAGTCAAAAAAGACCCCAGGCCATAACTCATGCCATTAGCCGGGGCTCTCCTCACCGCTGCTCTTACCAGCTTGCTGAAGTAGTTGCGGCTGACCTTGACCATCTCTCCCTTATACCGGATGCAGACCACGTTGTTTTCCATGTGCATCTCCACACTAGGCATGGGTGGTGCGGACACAGCCAGCCGCACAGGGTAGCAGTACACCAGGCGGGGCTCCACCTCAGGGGCCTCTACCTCCTCTGGGGGCAGAGAGAGAGTGAGAGGCTGCCCTGTCCCCACTTGCTTGGTCTCCCCTTGGGCAGTTTCAGTGCCTACTGCTGCATGGTTTATAACAAAGGGAGTTCCACAGTTCAGTAAATTACGGCTCATTTTCAATAAGAGAACAAAAAACCATTCAAAAGAAAAAATAACCAGGCAGTTGGCAGAAGCAGAAACTAGTGATCTTTGTCACCATGATCAGTATTGAAACAGACCCCTGTCTGTGTCAGTTGGGGCCTGGCAGGCAGGTAGGCTTGGATCTATGGGGCTTGCTACTAACATCACTACAATAGTCACAATATCTCATTTGGGGATCTTTTTATTTTTTGAGTCAGAGTCTCACCTTGTCACCCTCAGTAGAGTGCTGTAGCATCATAGCTCACAGCAACCTCCAACTCTTGGGCTCAAGTGATTCTCTTGCCTCAGCCTGCCAAGTAGTTGGGACTATAGACACCCCACAACACCCAGCTATTTTTAGAGATGGGGTCTTGCTCTTGCTCAGGCTAGTCTTGAACCTGGGAGCTTAGGCAATCCACCTGCCTTGGCCTCCCAGGGTGCTAGGATTATAGGCATTGAATACCATACCCAGCCTCATTTGGAGACTGGGGCCAACTGGTTTACCTGAGTTACCTATGAGCACTCTAATAATCCTATGGCCAGGTATGATACCTCAGTCTGGGGAAACTGAGGCTTACAGAGAATGGATGTAAACCTAAGTCCACCTCACTACCTACCCCAGGGCCCATCTTTCTCCACCAACTTATGGCTTCCCTTTCTTTTTTTTTTTTTTTTTTTTGAGACAGAGCCTCAAGCTATCCCCCTGGGCAAAGTGCCATGGCATCACGCTCACAGCAACCTCCAACTCCTGGGCTCAAGCGAGTCTCCTGCCTCCGCCTCCCAAGTAGCTGGGACCACAGGCGCCCGCCACAACGCCTGGCCATTTTTTGGTTGCAGCCATCATTGTTGTTTGGCGGGTCCGGGCTGGGGATTCGAACCCGCCACCTTAGGTGTACGTGGCTGGCGCCTTAGCCGGTTGAGCTATAGGCGCCGAGCCTTCTTTTTTTTTGAAACAGAGCCTCAAGCTGCCCCCTGGGTAGAGTGCCATGGTTTCACTGCTCACAGCAACCTCCAACTCCTGGGCTCAAGCAAGTCTCCTGTCTCAGCCTCCCAAGTAGCTGGGACCACAGGCGCCCGCTGCACCGCCCATTTTTTTTTTTTTTTTGGTTGCAGCTATTGTTGTTTGGCGGGCCTGGGCTGGATTCAAACCCGCCACCTTAGGTGTATATGGCTGGTGCCTTAGCCACTTGAGCCACAGGCGCCAAGCTGGCTTCCCTTTCTTATCACTTCTCCATTTGGTGGAGAAGTGCTAAAACCCCCAAGCCAAAGGACAGCACAGGTTCTGCTCCAAATAGGCCTGGGCCTTAGGCTCAGCCTCACTTATTCCTTCCATCAGGGCACTGGGGTTACAGATGACAGCAGTACAGCTGGCTCCCCACCACCTTAGCTAGCTACCTGGGATGTTGTTTTCCTTGAGGATGGCAAGGTGCTTCTCTCGGATCCGTTTGACATACTCCAGCGAGATGTGGTAGATCTTGCTGCAGATGCCTTCCACAGAGTCCTTGGCTGCGGCCGAGACATGGGGACCACACTGCCTCCGCAGGTGCTCTAGGCGATCCTGGAGGATACACTTCTGATCAGGGCACCAGTGGAGGCCAGAGGGCCTCAGCTGGGCTGGCAGGTAACTGTAAGGATGTTAGATTCCAGCAGTCCTTATTTAAAACCACTTCTGCTATTTATTAGTTGTGTCACATTGGACAAATCTCTGAATTTTATTCCTCAAATGTCAAGGAATACAAAATACCTAACGAGGCAGTGTGAACATTAAATGTGATCATTCACCTTAGAGCTTAACAAGCCCCTACCATAAAGTAAGTGTCCAATAAATGCCAGAGGCTTTTGTTGGGGTGACACTGTACTACTACCCATAATTACCAGAGAAACAAAAACCACAAACCAGCTTGATTCCAGCTTATAGCATTTGTGGTCTATCAGGAAAAGAGATGATACAAAATGGGGTGCTTGGCTGAAATTTGAGCTTCTAGCTACTTGCAAGGATGACTGTAGACATTTGTAATTTTGCTGAATCACACGTGTAAAGTAAAACTAAAGAGTGAAAACGAGTCACTCTGGCTAGTGAGCACACCTACCTTTGTCACTCTCTACGTGTCAAGTACACAGTTACTACCGTGAAGTGCGAAACCTTGTCTCTTGTGAAAAATGGTCCTGAAAAGAAAGCCCATTGCTAGTGCTGGTGGAGAGGTTTAAGAAGTGATAGGTTTGGGCCAGAAAACAATTGTTTTGGACACATTAAGAATAAGGAACTGGCTCAGCGCCTATAGCTCAACTGGCTAAGGCGCCAGCCACGTACACCTAAGGTGGCGGGTTCGAATCCCCAGCCCGGACCCGCTAAACAACAATGACGGCTGCAACCAAAAAATAGCCGGGCGTTGTGGCGGGCGCCTGTGGTCCCAGCTACTTGGGAGGCGGAGGCAGAAGACTCGCTTGAGCCCGGGAGTTGGAGGTTGCTGTGAGCTGTAATGCCACGGCACTCTACCCAGGGGGACAGCTTGAGGCTCTGTCTCAAAAAAAAAAAAAAAAAAAAAAAAAAAGAATAAGGAACTGAATCTGATAGTACCTCTTAACTCCGATATGAACACATATACAGAAAAACTGTCAATTTCTTTCTAAAAACAGATTCAAGGGAGATGTTGAACGTTTAGTTGAAAGGCAGCTCCTTGTGGTGTGTGGCCAAGTATGGGATTCTGTTGAGAATGTCTTTTGGTGAAAGCCAGGAGCCTTGAGAAACCTCTCCATAGTTGAGAGTTTGGGAACAGATGAACCCCTTCAAAGGGCTGCTGTTTTGCATAAGAACAGGCAGCTGGGGGAGTCCCTGCACAGTGGACAGGCAGAGCAGGCTTCCTGGAGGAGTAGCGGAGAGCCCTAAAACTATCCTCGGCCTGGGGCCACTCACCATGTAGTCCTCCTTGGAGGCTGAGTGGTCTTTCCGAAGCCAGCTGAAGGTATCTTCCACGTTCCATTTGACCACCTTCCTGCTGTCGGGGGATGCACTCCTGCCAGGCAAGAGCAGAAGGGTGGCTCAGCACAAGGGTCTGCTGTTAAGGTGTTTGCGCCACCCTCCTTGCTCCTCCTATCCCACTTCTATTGGCTTCTCAGGTACCAACGCCTAGACTTACAAGGCAGCCCTTGTTTTGCCTTTGGGAGGATGGCCCCCACTTCTGCAATGGCAGTGGCCTGTGTGAAAGGGGCTGGATGGCCTACCACTGCTCCCTCTGATTACAGACTCATCTTTGGGCAGGAGATAGAGCCAAACCTGGACTCGATGAGCCGCCTGGCAGCCTCTGCATATTTAAAAAGCAGGCGCTTGGCTTCCTCCCGGAACTTGATTCGGGATAACCTGGGTTAGAGAGCAGGCAGGGTTAGACCCCTTCTATACATGACATGGAAACCAAATGGCCCAGGGTCATCCCAGCTGTGGGGCTCTACCTGATAGGAATGTCATTCATGATTTCACGGAACATGGAAGGTGACACAACTGGTTCACAGTTGCTTGGCAACAGAGGGTCAGAACCTTTGTCCACCACCTTGCGTTCCAGCATCCAGCGGTTGAAAGATTCCCGAGGAGGCTCAATGCCTGCAGAACAGGAGAGATGCTGAAAGCCTGGATTTAGTCAACAGGGTCCATTCAGGGCCTGGCACACAGGAGGCATCTTTCTTGAGTAGTAAGCCAAACATAGTCCTGCTTACTTTAGAATCACTTGTTTTGTTTTGTTATGAGACAGAGTCTCACTATGTTGCCCTCAATAGAGTGCCACTGTGCCACAGCTCACAGCAACCTCAAACTCTCAGGCTTAAGTGATTCTCTTGATTCAGCCTCCCAAGTAACTGGGTCTACAGGTGCCCGCCACAATGCCCGACTATTTTTTGTTGCAGTTTGGCCAGGGCTGGGTTTGAACCCGCCACCCTTGGTATATGGGGCCAGCGCCCTACCCACTGAGCCACAGGCGCCACCCCACTTTTATGTTCTTCTACAGATACAAGTTGAGCATACCTAATCTGAAAGTACAAAATTCAAGCTGTTGCCAAATTAAATACTTTTATTTTTGAGACAAAGTCTCTGTCCTTGGCTGGAGTGTAGTGGTGTCATCATAGCTCAATGCAATCTTAACTCCTGGGCTCAAGTCATCCTCGGGCCTTAGCCTTATAAGTAGCTGAGACTATAGGTGCCCACCATGACACCCACCTAATTTTTCTACTTTTTGTAGAGAAGAGGTCTTGTGTTGCCCAACTAGTTTGAGCTCTGGGCTTCAAGCAATCCTCTCACCATATCCCTCCAAAGTGCTTGGATGACAGGTTTAAGCCACTGTGCCTGGCCCCAAATTCAAAATTTTTTGAGGGTCAACATGACACCGCAGTGGAAAATTCTACACGTGACCTCACGTAATGGGCTGTAGTTAAATGGAATCCTAACTCAACATTTGAAGGCTGGGCACAGTAGCTCATGTCTGTAATCCCAGCACTCTGGGAGGCCGAAGCAGGTGAATCGCCTGAGATCACAAGTTCAAGACCAGCCTGAGCCCAAAGTGAGACCCTGTCTCTAAAAATAGCCAGGCACTGTGGCAGGTGCCTATAGTTCAAGCTACTTGGGAGGCTGAGGCAAAAGAATCACTTGAGCTCAAAAGTCTGAAATTGCTGGGAGCTATGGTGCCATGGCACTCTATCAAGGGGTGACAAAAGTGAGACTCTATCTCAAAGAAAAGAAAACTATTTGCTGTGAATTTATCTTTAAGTTACATGTAGGGTATATATGAAACAAATGATTTCACGTTTACATTTGGATGTCATGCTCAAGATATTTCACTATAGGGCGGCGCCTGTGCCTCAGTGAGTAGGGCGCCAGCTCCATGTACTGAAGGTGGTGGGTTCAAACCCGGCCCCGGCCAAACTGCAACAAAAAATAGCCAGGCGTTGTGGCAGGTACCTGTGGTCCCAGCTACTCTGGAGGCTGAGCAAAAGAATCACCAAAGCCCAAGAGCTGGAGGTTGCTGTGAGCTGTGATGCCATGGCACTCTGCCAAGGATGACAAAGTGAGACTCTGTCTCTAAAAAAAAAAGATATTTCACAATGTACATGCAAATATTCAAAAATTCAAAATAGACTCGAAATCTGAAACAATTCTGGTTCCAAACAATTTCAGATCAGAGATGTTCAACCTGTATAGAAAAGGCGTTGGAACAGTGCCTGGCAAATACTAAGCACTCTGGAAGTGTTCATCATGGTTTCCTTACTGATTCCAACCATCCTCTAGGGAATCACTGTTATAAGTGCAGAGAAGTTAAGCAAGAAACCAAGATCACAGAGCCAGCAGTTAGTACAGCCAGGATTTCCAACAGGCCTGTACCCTACACAGCACATGCTCTGAGCCACTGGGCTCTACTGTGCCAACCCCAGCCTGCCTGGCCAAGCTGGCTCTTACTAGAGGTGAATGGGAACAAAGGCAGCTGTGGCCCGAAGCAGTTACCTTCTCGCTGCTGGCACAGCTCCCGATAGTGCTGCCGAAGCTTCAGGATGAGCTGGGAGCGCAGCAGCTCTACTTCTGGATGCGGGGGAAGCACCTCTGAGGGTCCTCGATGCTTGATGACAGCATTGGTCTGGATGTCCAAGTCCCAGTAGACTCTTGGGACACAGACAAGAGTGATGAGGATACCCTGCCTGCCATCACCACACCCCACAGTTCTAAGCAGGCTGGCTGTCAGCAATGGGTGCCCCAAAACCAATCAGCATTGACTCACTCAGTGGGTCGGAGGAGAGCTGCCTGCTGTTTATCTTCAGGGGATGTACCCCAAATCTTCAATGTTGGGGTTCCTGGGATGCTGGGGGAGCTGGGCACTGACTGGCCTGTGGGTGTCACAGGAATTTCAATCTAAAGCAAAGGAGTTACAAAGACATCAGGGTAGGAGATTTACCAAACAGGCTTGCTCTATCCAGTACTATGTACACCTAGTGAGCCGTGTCCCGGATCCCCCTCCTGGACAGCATGCTGATTCCCAGCCCCTGTAGCTGGCTGAGATGGCCACTCATCAGCCAGTTCCTGGCTTCTTCCTGGCAGACACTCACCTTGGGCTTCTTCACACCATTTCCGCTTGGCTGCTCGTCCGAGAGCTGCCGCTTTCTGGGCTTGTTCTCAGGTAGGGGGGTTTCCACCAAGCTTGAGTCTTGGGGCAATGGGGTCGCATTCAGTCCCAAAGGGTCCGACTGGTGGAGGGAGACCAGCAGAGTTGCAACCAGGCCCAGCAGTGTAGGAGCCCCAGCACTTTGCAGTCCTCATGCCCTCCTGCCCCTGCTCTTCAGAGAAGAGCAGAGGGGCTGGGACACAGGCAGAGAACACCAGGCCCCACTCCTGCCTGCTGCTTGCAACTGTGTGACCTGAGTGAGTTATTTCCCTTCCCGCTCCCTCCACTTGAGAGTGACGGCACTTAGCCCAACTATGCCATTGAGAAGATTATTAAACAAGTCAGTGAATGTGACTTTAACATGCCATCTGCCATAAGATCAGGGCTCAGGACATGTTAATGTACTTAAAAATAGAATAAAAGTCAGTAATAAAGGAAACATTCAAGCAATGCTTCTTTTTAATAAAGCAAGATTGTGTGGACAGAACTCCTTTGGTGACACTGAGAGTATGTGTGCTGAGTAGTTATATCAAGGTGCAAGTGCTCTGCCCAGTTGGGAGCTATGAGGTGGGCCCCAATCAGTGCCCCTCTCTGAACCTCAGTGGTTTCACTTGCAAAATGAAGCTGCCAACTGGCTTGACTGTGCCCAATAAAAAAGGTTGCCCCAACTGAGACCAAAAAGCCTACAGTCCCACCAAATAGCCCATGCCTATACTTCCTGTCACACTGACATTTCAGTTCTTAGAACCCTCTTCTCTGCCACTCCCCCTTGCTAACCTCCTCACCCTAAACACTAATTCTCACAGCTCTTCCTGTTCCCTCCCCTTCCCCAGACCAGGGGAAGATGCACTCTTAACACTATTCTCTATACACACAAGTACCATAACTATAATCCTACCATCCCCCTCTAGTAGACTGTGGGCCATGGGTGCTCTGCAAGGGGAGGGAGCTTGCCTATCTTGTTCGATCTGCACTGCTACACAGTGCCTAACCTGCAGAAGAGCTCAATATCCTGGGCAATTCTAACCATCTGTTTGTTAGTATCCTCTATTTGAATGTAGGTTATATAAGGGCAGTGATGGTGTCTGTCTCTCTTGTCATTGTATCTGCAGGCCCCAGCACAAGGCTAGGCCTTAATAGCTGCTCAGGGTACATTTGGGGAAGGCCACATTACCAGGGCTGCTCTGAGACCCCCATTCTAGGCTGGAGACTCACAATCACATCATGTTGACCCAACACAGGCATCTCCCACAGGGACTGGTTGGTGAATCGATTGAAATAGTAGGGGCGGTTCTCCCTCCGGCTCCAGCACTTCTCCCAGCCTGCATGCACCAGCTCCTCTGCAAATAGGCATGGTATCCAGTCAGGGTCAGGGTTGCTCCTAGAGCACCCTTCCTACCCCCCCCCCCCACCACTACTCCCTGCTAGTACCTGGGAGGTCCTGCACCAGGCGGATTGGCTTTGGAGAACAGGGTTGGCTCTGATTGGAAGTGCCTGGGGAGTGACTCAGCAGGGATGCTTCCTCCCGGGGGCTGCCGTGATTCTCATTGGCCATCTCAGCACCCACACGGGACCTGCCATACAGAGGATGGAAGAGTGTCAGCTCCACCCCTCCACCCACCAATTACAATCCACAGAGGGCCCCAGTGACCACCTGCAGATCTGGAGAAATCCAATCCCATCCTAACCTGGAGGGCCAGCATGGTGCCATAGGAGTCTTGGGATCTAAGCTACAGTTCCTTCAATTGTAAAATGGGTACACTCCTGTGGCTCCTTCTGCCTGAAATACCTGTCCCCAAACTCACTCCCTGGCTTGCTGCCTGGTTCACATCTTCCAGGAAGCCTTCCTTAACTCTCCCCTCTTCAGGCTAGGGGGTCAGGGTCCCTCCTTAGGTCCCTGAACACCGCCACTGTAGTATTCAGATGGCTTGGTCTATCAACTGGGTTTATTTCCCCCATTAAACTGTCAGAACTTCTAGGAATAGGAGTTGGGTCCAATCCAGCTTTCTTCAGAGCTCAGCTATTAATTCTGCAAATATTTACAAAGTACCAAAAGTGGCAAACAATCAGAACAAAGCTTGTCCTTGAGAAGCTATTCCCACAAGAAGGAATAGTAACAACTCCTCTTGGGAGGAGGTAGGATTTTACTGCTTCCATCCAGTAAAATCTAAACAGAAAAAAGCACATCTGGGGAAGGGGCATGGAACTGAATGGGTCACTTCACTTTACATTATAGAGCAAGGAGTAATCTGTCACGAAAAGAAGCAATCTGCAACCAAGGACTATCTAACTCAGTCCTTCACAACCCCCAGGTGAAAATTTACTTGCAGCAAGGAGGCCAGTTTCTTCAGATTTGTATTACTTCCCCCACCCAAAGCACATTGAGCACAAGCCCCCAGCCAAAGTTGTTCCTGAACTGGAGCTGCAAGACTCCTAGGAGGCCAACTGCAATCGGACTGGTGAAGTTTAATTTGTTTTTGGTATGTCACAACACCCAAAAGATATCAAACCCTTACCCCCAATAAGACCACAAAGGCAAGTTTAAACATCAATTATGTTTGCATGCTGAAATGTTATCAACTCATTGTGGTCACACTGTTTTTCTCATGCTGATCAGAAGCTCTGAATGGTTGTTGACAAAATCATAGGAATCACTGGGACATTGATTTTATTGTACACTCAGTCACAGACATCTTCATTAATTTGGAAAGGGAAAAATGAATGGTTGCTCCATCTGTACAGTCTGGCAGATAAAAATGCAGGAGGCACCAGGACTATATACAAAAAAGGGCCTTGATAACAAAAAGATTTAGAAACACTAACCAAGGGAAGAAAAAGCTGGAGCTGCCTTGGTTCTCCTTGGTTCTCCGGAAAGGAGGAATTCCTGGTGCCTTGGGGGCTGAGCCCATAGGTTTCAAGGCTGAACGAGGTCCCCTTTCTCTCACCCTCTGGGGTCTGCAACAATAGCATGAGAGGGTTTTCTTCTCCAGCCAGATGGACCCCCAAGTCACTGGGTTCCACAGAGGCAGAGGGAAGGCCTATAGGAAGGCTCAGCACAGCTGGGTGGGCTGGTCAGCAGTGGAGTGGCCCAGGGCCCAGGGGATTCCTTGCATCAGCAGCTGAAGACCAAATAGAAGAAAAGAGAGTTACAGACCTGTGGAACGCTGTAGGGCATGGACAACAGCAAGAGGGACAAAGACATAGAGCAAATTGGGAGTTCCCAGGCCAGGGTAAGGGGGGAGGGGGCGCAAATGGGGGATGGGGGGGGAGTCCTGGAGATTCAAAGGATGAAACTGTTACTTCCCAAACTTTCTAATTAACAGGTTCACTTTCCTGGGCTCCTTATCTACATGGTTGCACAGGGGCCCAAGTTCAGGAAATCCCCAAGTTTAATTTAATGCTGTTGTTACTATCTTAACATTTTAATTAAAGTTTTCATTTCAACAAAAAGGCCCATGTTTTCATTTTGCACACTGGATCCTGCCAACTAAAGTACTCTTAGACCAGAGAATAGTGATCAAACATACATCTCATGTATCTGAAGGCACAATCCAAGCCACCCACAGCAAGAAAGACACACTTCTTTGAATATCTGTCTTGCAAAAAAAAAAAAAAACATGCAAACACATTATATAACATATCTTGTTCGTCTTTATTGAAAAATTATTTTCCCAAGAAATATCCTGTGATATCGATGCACGTGGTGGATGAACTCTGCAGAAGAGGCACAAGAATAGTTTAGTGGGAGGCCAAACAGGGACACTGCAGTATTTCCAAAATCGGCTGTGCATCAGAATTATCTGGGGATTTGTTTAAAAAAAAAAAAAAATTCAAACTCCTGTACCTCACACTACATCTTAGGAGCCAGAAATGGGTTGGGGGAGGAGGAGGAGACAGCCCGGTATACAGAATTCGTATTTCCTAAACACAACGCCAAGAGTGGGAGATGGGAAGATTATAATTTTTTCACCTCACACTATTGGAAAAATTTATCAGTTTTTTACGATTAAACAAAATTTAATTCTCTATGTAATCTGGGTGCAGCAGCTCTGTGGCTAAAATACCACGCAGGGATTGGACAGACCCGGATTACGGGTAGTCGACCTCTATGATTAGTTTAGCTAGCTCGCTGTACGCGCTCATTAAAACGTAGCTGCTCCTCTTAAGATAACGTATTTGTCCAGCGCCATCCCGACCCCCACGCCTGCCGCAGTACGAGAAGAATAACTCAGCTTAATGATAAACAATCGCATCTGCGCAACCAACGATGAACCCACCAGAAGATAAAGAACCAAGGCGCGGGATTGGGGGAAGAAGGGGCGGGAGCATCTCAGTAATGTACCAATCAGAATTATCCTGCACAGTAGGGCGGTGGCACAGGAGTTGCAGGGTGCGCAGGCGCGGGGCGCGCCAAGAAGGTGGCGAGCCCAGCGCGCGTGCACCTTCCCCTCCCCCAACCCCAACGGGGGCGGTCTGTTTGGCGCGCGCGCGCCGGCCCATCTCCCGGGCTCCGCCCCCCGCCCCGCCGCGCGCTCCCGCCTCCGGGCTGAGGCGACTCAGAGTCGGAGCCCGACACAAAGGCGGTGGCGGCGGCAGCGGCGGCAGCAGCGGAGGGGCCCTAGAGGCCGCTCCGCCCGCGCTCTCCGGGCCCACCTTGGTCACCTCGGCCACCGGTCCGACAGCCCACCCGCGGGTCTAAGATGGCGGCGGCGACTGAGACGGGGCAAGCGGCAGCCCCGAGCGGAAAACGCCGGAGGGGCCAGCACTGTCTGGCTTCGGATCCCCAGGTCCTGGCGCGGCTCGCGGCGGGACCGTGGCTTCCTGGGACTCTTACCTGCCTGGAGCGGAGTCGAGGGGACGCGGCTACACGTTCTGCTCGACCGCCCGTTTTGCCGCCTCCGCCTCGCCCTCCCCAGTGCCGCTGCCGCCATCTTGTGTCCCGGGCAGGGACTCCGGGCTGCGCATGCGCTGGTACCGCCTCTGAGGGGCCTCGCCACAGTCGTGCTGCCATCTTGAGTGTGGCAGGGTCGGCGAGCTCTTCAGACCCTGCTTGTTTTCGGCCCCCTCCCCTTCCTATAATCCTTCCCTGCTGTTCTGCAGTTCTGTGGAGGGGGGAGACAGCTTTGTTGGTCTTAGGAGGTGAACTACGGAAAAAATAAACTCCCAAGCACGTCCCCGCCTCAGTTTCCCCAGCCAGCACACACACACCCGGAGCTGGAGTAGCAGGGTGGGCGTTGCGCCGGCAGGGTTGGACTGAGTGTGCGCACTAGGGGGTGCGAGGGAGGTTTGAAACCTGTTGGGGGCTCGGGCTCAGCTGCCGACCCGGGGGCGGAGTCCTGGTGACGTAGCTGTGGACGTAGCCGGGAGCTGAGCTGGGTCCTAGCCCCCCGCGTGCCTTTGCCTCTTGTAGCCAGTCTGTCACCCCCTATGGGTGCTAGAATGTTTTCCGACCTTGCCCGGTGTCCACGGTACCATGCGAATCAAACCTTTATTCATAATGAGCCTACCCAAACTGTAAATGTTTGAGTAGAAGAAAAAAGCCGTGGGGGGCTTTATTACAATAAAGATGGCCTTTGGCGAAGTCGGGAAATTCTAGAGAAAATGCATCGAAGGAGCTTCTCATCGCTGATATATCTGTAGCCGTTGGTTTAAAACCTCACTAGAACCTCAAACCAGCTACAAAGGTTAATCTAGCAGGAGACTGGCATTTGTCCGGTGCTGCTTGCCTGCTAGGCCCCCTGCAGGATTCTTTGGTAGGGACGGCCACTTCCGTCCTCCCGAGTTAGCAGTCCTCCTGCTAGGCTTGAGAAGGGGACGAGCTTGCCACCTGCCGTTGGTCCAGCGCTTGTGTGCAGCCAGAGGTTGCAGATTCCCCGGCTGGGTGGCCTCTGATGTCCATGGTCTAGCAGCATGCGGCTTGGGAGGGAATTGGGGTGGCAGAAAAACCTTGGGCAGTGCTATGAATAGTAATGAAAAATTAAAGTTCTCTGGTTTCAAATCCCTGCACCTCCACCCTAGATGTGTGGCCTTGAGTCTGCCTAACTTCGTAGATTTAGTGAGGGCCGGGCGCGGTGGCTTAGGCCAATAACCCCAGCACTCTGGGAGGCCCAGGCAGGTGGATTGCCTGAGCTCGCGTTTTCGAGACCAGCCTGACCCAGAGTGAGACCACCGTCTCTAAAAAAAGTAGCCGGGCGCTGTGGCAGACGCCTGTAGTCCTAGCTGCTTGGGAGGCTGAGGCAAGAGAATGGCTTAAGCCCAAGAGTTGAAGGTTGCTGTGAGCTGTGACGCACGGCACTCCACCAAGGGCTACACAGTAAAACTGTCTCAAAAAAAAATTGGGGGGTGGGGTGGGGCGAGAATTGGCTGCAGCATATGAAGTACTCCATCACATTGTACCTGGCACTTCGTGAGTGCTTCACAGATGTCAGCTCTTAGCACTCCTCAGTGTTAGGGAGATAGCTCCAAATAGATCTCAGGCCTGTCGAGGTAAGCCAGCTCTGCTAGGCACACTAGGTGCAGCGGTTCCTTCCCTCACAGAGCTTTCAGTTTAGATGGGAAACCTGATAGGAAACAGTGCCTGCACCCTATCTCAATCCTACCTGTGCGGACCACCTGTCCTTCACTTGGGACAGCCTTGGTTTATGACTGCTGTCCTGGCATAGTTATCAATGTTGCCCCCTCTCTCCAAAGTGCCCTGGTTTGCTGATTTACTAGACTGGGAGTACCAGCTCTTTCTTAGTGGACTGGCTAGTGAAGCATCTCAGCTTAGAGTAAAGCTTTTCTTTCCTTTCTTTTCTTTCTTTTTTTTTTTT
>NW_003852418.1:8005328-8011264 GCF_000181295.1 Otolemur garnettii | reverse complement strand
TTTTTTTTTTTTTTTCTGAGACAGACTCTCACTATGTCACCCTCAGTAGAGTGCATGCTATCACAGCTCACAGCAAAACTCGGACTATAGTGATTCTTTTGCCTCAGCCTCCCAAGTAGCTGGAACTATAGGTGACCACCATAACGCCCAGGTATTTTGTTGTTGTTGCAGTTGTTCAGCTGGCCCAGGCCAGGTTCAAACATGCCACCCTCCGTGTATGTGGCTGGCTCCCTAACCACTGTGCGACAGGCGCCGCACCAGAGTAAAGCTTTCTGTTAAATAAAGCAAGGGTGGCAGGTTCAAACCCAGCCCTGGCCGAACTGCAACAAAAAAATAGCCAGGCTTTGTGGCAGGCATGTGTGGACCCAGCTACTCTGGAAGCTGAGGCAAGAGAATCACCTAAGCCCAAGAGTTGGAGGTTGCTGTGAGCTGTGATGCCACAGGACCCTTATCAAGGGTGATAAGGTGACACTCTGTCTCTACTAAATAAAGCGAGAGGCATAACTCATTCCTAGGCTGACTGACTGTTGTTAAGTACAATTTACAAATCTTTTACTGCCCTCACTTCCTGAACATGTTGTTTTATTTGGTTTCCCCTAAAGATTATAATCATTCCATGAAGTAATCTATCTTGCATTGGAACAAACAAACAGTACCTCTCAGGTTCCCCATTTCTGTCTTCTTTTCTGGATTAGTTTTTGCACATGATAAATATAGTAGAAACTACACCCACATTTTTGAGACCTCCGTCTTTGTCCAAGGAGAGAAGAGAGGTTAATTATGCTTCTAAACATCTCAGTGTTCAGAACATTTGATAGGACACCCAAGGGATTGTTAATTGAGGTTCCCAGAGATATAGTACATCTTTTAACCATTTCTTGGTTTTAAAAGCAGCTGTTCTCACTAATAAGAGTACTTACTCCAGGCTCAGTGCCTGTAGTTCAGTGGTTAGAGTGCTAGTCACATAAACCCGGGCTGGCGGGTTTGAACCCGGCCCGGGCCTGCTAAACAACAATGAAAACAACAACAGAAAATAGGGTGGCGCCTGTGGCTCAGTGAGTAGGGCACTGGCCCCATATACCAAGGGTAGCAGGTTCGAACCTGGTCCTGGGAAAAAAAATAGCTGGGTATTGTGGCGGGCACCTGTAGTCCCAGCTATTCAGGAGGCTGAGGCAAGAGAACTGCCTAAGCCCAAGAGCTGGAGGTTGCTGTGAGCTGTGATGCAACAGCACTCCACTGAGGTGAGGATGACAAAGTGAGACTCTTTCTCTTAAAAAAAAAAAAAACAGGCTCGGCACCTGTGGCTCAAGTGGCTAAAGCGCCAGCCACATACACCTAAGGTGGCGGGTTCAAATTTAGCCTGGGCCCACCAAACAACAATGATGGTTGCAACCAAAAAATAGCCAGGCATTGTGGTGGGCACCTGTAGTCCCAGCTACTTGGGAGGAGGAGGCAGGAGACTCACTTGTGCCCAGGAGTTGGAGGTTGCTGTGAGCCGTGATGCCACGGCACTCTACCCAGGGGAACAGCTTGAGGCTCTGTCTCAAAAATAAATAAATAAATAAATAAATAATAAACCCAGAAAATAGCTGGGTTTGCGGGGGGAGCCTGTAGTCCCAGCTACTTGGAAGACTGAGGTAAGAATATCACTTGAACCCAAGAATTTGAGGTTGCTGTGAAAAAAAAAAAATTAATACAATGTTTTGGACTGTAATTTAAAATGATCCTGTATCTTCTATCCTTTTAAGAATGGCTAGAATACTCTGAAGATATACCACACTAGGCAATATCTTGTGATAACTTCTTTTTTTTTTTTTTTTCTCTGAGACAGAGCCTCAAGCTCTCACCCTGGGTAGAGTGCTGTAGCATCACAGCTCACAGCCACCTCCAACTCTGGGCTTAAGTGATTCTCTTGCCTCAGCCTCCCAAGTAGCTGGGACTACGGGCGCCTGCCACACGCCCGGCTATTTTTTTAGTTGTAGTTGTCACTGTTATTTGGCAGGCCTGGGCTGGATTCAAAGCTGCCATCTCTGGTGTATGTGGCTGGTACCTTAGCTACAGGCACCAAGCCATTGTGATAACTTCTATCTGGAAGTTTCAACTTTGATTCATACCTTATAGTGACTTATTGCAATGCTACCTCCTTTTGAGTATCGCCATTTCTGCTCGCTCTCGGTTAGACTCCCTAGACTTTATGCCTTTTCTTTTGCCTAAGTTGATAACCCACAATAAAGGTGGTTTTGCTAGATAACTTAGTTGTCTGAGTGGGTTCTTTGTTCTCTTCATCTACTGTTTTGCTGCCTTGGCAGAATTTTCCCTGCTTCTGTGATCATATTTTTGGCTCATGAACGAACTGTTTAGCCATTCCTTTGCTATTTTCTTTAGAGATTTTCTTTTTCATCCCATCTACCTGCTAGGTAGTCCCAGTGTTGATTGAGAAAACTGTGCATACACCATATGTACCTAGACTTTGGTTTTGGTATGCAGTTCCTAAACTCCTTCTCTTTCTGAGCTCTAAATTAGGAACCCCTGATTTAATCTGCCCTGGTTTTAACGTGTTCTTTGTGCAACTCCTCCCCTTATTAAGTCCTAGTTTCCCATATCTTCATTTAGCTGAGGAAGCTCTGGCTCTCTGGTACCCTCTCTGCTCTTATGTCTCCAAGTTCACTGTCTTTCTACAGCAGCTCCATCTAATTGCTTTTCTTAGGGGCCTCATACCAAAAAAAGGGAGGGAAGTGCCCAGGTTTGGGCAGTAAACAGTATGCCCACTAGGCCTATAAAATGCCAAGTTTTACAAGCCCCCAGCTAGGTTTTGTTTTGTCTTTTGACTAGGTAGAGTGCCATGGCATCATTAGCATAGCTCATAGCAACCTTAGTCTCTTGGGTTCAAGAGATCTTCTTGCTTCAGCCTCCTGACTACCTGGGACTACAGGCGTGTGCCACCAAACCTGGCTAGTTTTTCTATTTTTAGTAGAGATGGTGTCTAGCTCTTGCTCAGGCCACTCTCAAACTCCTGAGCTCAAGAAATCTACCCTTCTCAGCCTCCCAGAGTGCTAGGAAGACAGGCATGAGCCACCTTGCCTAGCCAACTCCCAACTACTTTTTTTGTTTTGTTTTGTTTTTGTTTTTGAGACAGAGCCTCAAGCTGTGGCCCTGGGTAGAGCGCCGTGGCATCACAGCTCATAGCAACCTCAAACTCCTGGACTCAAGTGAGTCTCCTACCTCTGCCTCCCAAGTAGCTGGGACCACAGGCGGCCACCACAAGCCCAACTATTTTTTGGTTGCAGCCGTCATTGTTTGGCGGACCTGGCCTGGATTCGAACCCGCCAGCTCAGGTGTATGTGGCTGGCACCCCCAGCTATTTTTAGATAGTGAGACAGGGTCTTGCTCTCACTCAGGCTGGTCTGGAATCTGTGAGCTCAGGCATCCACCAACCTTGGCATCCCAGAGTGCTGGAATTACAGGTGTGAGCCACTGTGCCTGGCCTTATTCTTAATTTTTTGCTTCCAAAGTGTTTTTTCATTGTTCGGATTCTTTTAATTAGTTAATAACCAAGGTACTGAAGATTCCAAGTGCCTGTTCCTCTGTTTAATCATGGAATACTGTGAGTAGGAATTACTAACTCAAAACTGCACATGAGGAAACTGAGGCTGGGGGTAGGGGAACCGGGAAGTACTTTCCAGGTTCACACGGCTATGAAGTAACAAAACTGAGATGTCCAGCCCAGGGTTCCCAATACTAAAACCCAAAGTTGGTTCCATTAAATCACACTGGCTTCTCTCTTGTAAAGAAGGGAATCTGGATTCAGGGGAAATGACTTGCCTGAGTTGAGACGGTGGCCCTAGACATTTCCTCTTTGATATTATACAGGTGTCTCTACTGCAAAGGGCTCCACTCTGCTCTTACCTTGTCATTTCTCGTGTACCTCCCTTGTTTCTTCTAGTATTTGCCTCATGTCCTCCCTCTGCTTGCTTTCCACATGTAGTCCAAATCATCTCCATCATCATTCCCATGACCCAGTATCTTTTAAACCTTTTTATTGTTAAGAATAGCATGTGTACAGAAAAGCGCATGAAACATAAATGTAAAGTCCAGGCTCGGTGCCTGTGGCTCAAGTGGCTAAGGCACCAGCCACATACACCTAAGGTGGCAGGTTCAAATCCAGCCCAGACCCGCCAAACAACAATGATGGCTGCAACCAAAAAAATAGCCAGGCGTTGTGGCGGGCGCCTGTGGTCCCAGCTACTTGGGAGGTTGAGGCAGGAGACTCGCTTGAGCCCAGGAGTTGGAGGTTGCTGTGAGTTGTGATGTCACGGCACTCTACCCAGGGGGACAGCTTGAGGCTCTGTCTCAAAAATAAATAAATAAATAAATAGATGTACAGCCCAGTGGTTTATCACAAAGTGAACACTCAGGCCCAGGTACTGAATTGTAAAGCAGATGCCCCCTGCAGGGAATTTGCTGTTCCAACTACTTTCCTGATAATTGCTTCCTTGATTTTATAGTTGTACCACCAGAGAATGCATCCCTAAACACCATGGTTTAGTTTTGCCTGTTCCTTGAACTGTACATAAATAGAATGATAGGGCGGTACCTGTGGCTCAAAGGAGTTGGGCCCGGGCCTATATACCAGAGGTGGTGGGTTCAAACCCAGCCCTGGCCAAAAACCGCAAAAAAAAAAGAACGAGACAGAGTCTCTCTATGTCACACTTGGTAGAGTGCCATCGCATCACAGCTTACAGCAACCTCAAACTCTTAGGCTTAAGCGATTCTCTTGCCTCAGCCTCCCAAGTAGCCAGGACTACAGGCACCCTCCATAACACCCAGCTACTTTTTTGTTGCAGTTGTTGTTTTTAGCAGGCCTGGGCTGGGCTTGAACCCGCCAGCTTTGCTGTATGTGGCCAGCACCCTACTCATTGAACTATGGACCCTACTCACTAAACTACGGGCACTGAGCCAAGACAGAATTATTTTGTATCATTATTTTGTGGTGTGGCTTCTTTGGCTCACTTGGAAAACTCATCCATGTTGTTACATGTAGCTACAGTAAGTTTCTTTCATTGGCATTTTCTCTTTCACTGTACAATTATCTATTCTATCATTGAGAGATAAGTGAAGCCTCCCACCCACCCTATCTCTTAGTCTCCAAACTTGCCTTTGGGTCTTCCAGCCTCTAGTCCATAATCCTCCCCGCAGCCACAGGGATCTCTTTAAGTCTGGCCATATTGCAAATCTCACAAGTCAATCTGGGCTTAAAACCCTTGAATGCTTCCCCACTGACTACAGGATAAAGTCCCAAACCCTTAGTTTGGTTTACAAGACCGTGATTATTATACACTGCTATGGCAGAGCATTTACTATGAACTGTGCCAAGCTCATCCCGTACTTTCATTTTATTCATGATCTCATAATCTGGCACTTCAAAACATCTCTTCCTTTTTTTTTTTTTTTTTTTTTTTGAGACAGAGTCTCACTGTATCGCCCTTGGTAGAGTGTCATGGCATCACAGCTCACAGCAACCTCAAACCCTCGGGCTTATGCGATTCTCTTGCATCAGCCTCCCAAGTAGCTGAGACTACAGGCACCTGCCACAACGCCCGGCTATTTTTTGTTGTAGTTGTCATTGCCATTTAACTGGCCAGGGCTGTGTTCAAACCCGCCAGCCTCGGTGTATGTGGCTGGCACTGTAACCACTGTGCTACTAGCACCAAGTCATAAACTATCTCTCTCTCTCTCTCTCTCTCTCTCTTTTTTAGAGACAAAGTCTCACTTTTATAACCCTCAGTAGAGTACGGTGGCATCACATCTCACAGCAACCTCCAACTCCTGGGCTTAGGCGATTCTCTTGCCTCAGCCTCCCAAATAGCTGAGACTACAGGCACCTGCGACAACACCTGGCTATTTTTGTTGTTGTTGTTGTTGTTGTTGTTGTTGTT
>NW_003852418.1:8002440-8003970 GCF_000181295.1 Otolemur garnettii | reverse complement strand
GTACTTGTTGACTTTCGAGAACCTGCACGGAGAAGGAGAATGAATCAGAGTGGAAGTGGTGGGGATTGAGGAAACTAAAATACAAGAGAAGAGGATGGATGGGGTCAGAATGTCTGACGCAGCTGATGACTGCAGCCAGCATGAAAACACAAAATCAGCTTTTTTTCTTGAAACAGAGTATCACTTTGTTGCCCTCAGTAGACTGCTGTGGCATCATAGCTCACAGCAACCTCAAACTCAAGGCTCAAGTGATTCTCTTGCCTCAGCCTCCCCAAATAGCTGGGACTACAGGAGCCCAACACAACAATTGGATATTTTTAAAGATGGGGTCTCAAACCTGTGAGGTCAGGCAATCCATCCACCTCAGCCTCCCAGAGTGCTAGGATTATAGTTGTGAGCTGCCATACCCGCTGATCCTGAGGCTTTCAAGCACTTCAGCAACTTTATTGAAGTCTCATTAGACAGCAAGTCTGGGTGGGAATAGTTGATTGGGATAAACTGGTCTCCTTCAGCTAGGCATGAGGCTGGCTTCATAGGTTTAGAAAGGTCCATATTTGGTTTAATTGTCTACAGTCACTGTCTTAAAAAAATCTTAATAATGTTGGGGAAGGCTAAGGCAGGGGCATTGCTTGAGCTCAGGAATTTGAGACCAGACTGAGCAAGAGTGAGACATGGTCTCTACTAAAAACAGAAAAACTCGGTGCTACCCATAGCTCAGTGCATAGGGCATCAGCCACATACACTGAAGCAGGCAAACCTGGCCTGTGCTTGCTAAACAACAATGACAACAACAACAAAAACAAAATAGCAGGGCTTTGTGGCAGCCTATAGTCCTAGTTACAAGGGAGGCAAGAGAATCGCTTAAGCCTAAGAGTTTGAGGTTGCTGTGAGCTGTGATGCCACAGCATTCTTCTGAGGGCGACATAGTTGAGACTCTGTCTCAAATAAAAAAAAAGAAAAGAAGAAGAAAAACTACCTGGACATTGTGGTGGGCTTCTGTAGTCCCAGCTACATGGGAGGCTGAGGCAAGAAGATTGCTTGAGCCCAAGAGTTTGAGGTTGCTGTAAGCTATGATGCCACGGCACTCTGTTGAGAGTAACGTAATGAGACTCACTTTTCCGCCCTCAGTAGAGTGCAGTGGAGTCACAGCTCACAGCAACCTCCAACTCCTGGGCTTAGGCGATTCTTCTGTCTCAGTCTCCCAAGTAGCTGGGACTACAGGTGCCCGCCACAACACCCGGCTATTTTTTTGTTGCAGTTTGGCTGGGGCTGGGTTTGAACCCGACACCCTCGGTATATGGGGCTGGTGCCCTACTCACTGAGCCACAGGTGCCTCCACCCCCCCCAAAAAAATCTTAATAATAGGCCAGGTGAGGTAGCTTATATCTATAATCCTAGTGCTCTGGGAGGGCTAGGTGGGAATATCCCTTGAGATCAGTAGTTCGAGACCAGCCTGAGGAAGAGGGAGACCCCATATCTACTAAAAATAGAAAAACTAGCCAGGCATAGTAGAGGGCACTTTTTTTTTTT
>NW_003852418.1:7998195-8000870 GCF_000181295.1 Otolemur garnettii | reverse complement strand
TCTTGAACCTGTGAGCTCAAGCAATCCATCCGCCCTGGCCTCCCAGAGTGCAGGATTACAGGAGTGACCTACCGAGCCTGGCCAAGGGCTCTGTCTTTTTTTTTTTTCCAGACAGTCTTACTTGGTTACCCTTGGTAGAGTGCCATGATGCCA
Organism: Otolemur garnettii; assembly: GCF_000181295.1. Lineage (NCBI taxonomy): Eukaryota > Metazoa > Chordata > Mammalia > Primates > Galagidae > Otolemur > Otolemur garnettii. The sequence continues at coordinate 8,000,717 of NW_003852418.1, read as the reverse complement.
TAGTTCACAGCAACCTCAAACTTTGGTTGAAGTGATCCTCTTGCCTCAGCCTCCCAAGTAGTTGGGACTACAGGCTCCATAACGTCTGGGTATTTTTTGGAGATGGGGTCTCACTCTGGGTCAGACTGGTCTCAAATCTGTGAGCTCAGACAATCCACCTGCCTTGGCCTCCAAAGTGTTGGGATAACAGTTGTGAGCCACCTCACCGGGCCTGAGTCTGTCTCTAAAAAAAAAAAAAAAAAGAAAGAAAGTTTTTTTTGTAGAGACAAAGTCTCAGTTTATCGCCCTTGGTAGAGTTCACAGCAACCTCCAACTCATGGGCTTGGACAATTCTCTTGCCTCAGCCTCCTGAATAGCCGGGACTACAGGCGCCTGCCACAATGCCCAGCTATTTTTTTCTTGCAGCTTGGCAGGGGCCAGATTTGAATGCACCACCCTTGGTATATGGGGCCAGCGCTCTACCCACTAAGCCATGGGCACCGCCCAAAAAAGAAAAAATCTTAAGGCTGGGTGAGGTGGCTCACATTATAATCCCTAGCACTCTGGGAGGCCAAGGTGGGTGGATTGCCTGAGCTCTGGAGTTTGAGACCAGCCTGAACCAGAGGGAAACCCCATCTCTAAAAATAGCCGAGCATTGTGGTGGGTGCCTGTAGTCCCACCTACTTGGGAGGCTGAGGCAAGAGAATAGCTTAAGCCCAAGGTTTTGGCAAGAGAATAGCTTAAGCCCAAGATTTTGAAGTTGATGTAAGCTATGATACCATAGCACTCTGCCAAGGGTGACAAAGTCACCCCCCCAAAAGAGAAATCTTGATAACTTTTGAGCAAAGTTCCCACATTTTCATTTTGCACTGAGCCCTAAAAACGATGTAGCCATTCCTGGCTAAGTTGTAGCTTCCAGGGCCTCTGAGGCTCCCGGCTTCAACTCAGGGCCCCAGGCTTTAATCCTAGCCTCCACATTAAAGCAGAAACATGAACACACTAGCTCAGATTGCCACATCTCTTACTCTGCCACTGCAGCAAGAAACTCCAGAGAGGGAACCACACCTCTCACCCTCTGTGGTCCTGGTAGTTGGGGAAGGGAGACTCTGAAAGGATCCGGCTCTGGGCTGCCCACTCCCAGGCTGGGTTTCAGCTACTCTTAGAATCTGTCCTGTGGTTTAAATTCTGCTAACACTGTTTCCAGGACAAGTGGGCCTGGCCCCAGGAAAGCTGTGGCAGGGAGGCTTTAACTTGAAGCACTGGTTCCCACAGGGAGTGGCTCTCTGGCCATTCTGGACCAGATGAGAGAAGCCATTTAGGCCAAGAATAGATGAGAGGAATGGGGTGTCTCCTTCGGTCTTCCCGGCCCTGTCAGTGTCTGATGTGGTGTTCTATTCCCTCTGTTTCTTCACTTGGCTTGGCCTGATATGCATTGAGTTCTGTCCTAGAGCTCTGAGATCAAGTGATAAATAGGACAGGCTGTTTGTTTTTAGGGAGCAGTGGGGGAAGCAGACACAAATAAACCTTCTGCCACGGAGATAATGGCTTAATCTGGACAGCCGGCGGGTGGCCACACAAAGGAGAAATCTTCAGAGGAGAAGAACCAAATCTTGCTGGAAGAATAGGAGTTCCCAGGCAGACAAGGCAAGGAAAAGGGCACAGCCTGTGCCAAGGCCCAGAGGAATGGAAAAGTCCGGTGCATCTGGAGAACTGGTCAACCTGGGCACTGTGGGGCATCTGGGTGGCAGGTGCAGGTGTTAGGGGGCCTTGGAGTTCAGATTCAGTCCCTGTTTTAGGTTAGTGCTCAGCATCCCCAGATGGTGTTTGGTCAGACTTAGCAGAACAGGGGTGAGAGGGCACCCGTGGTGGCCTCCTCCACCCTCCCACTCATTGCCTGTGATGCCTATTTTTCTATTTTGGGCAGAGTGGCCAAGAGTCAGGATGTTTACCCCCATATGAGCTTAGTCTGCGGAATTAAATGCCAGACTTCTCCAAAAAGGAAGCCAGAGTGACAGCAGGCAGCTTTCTGAAAGTCTAAGATCAGAGGAAACTTTGACTTAGAAAGAAGGGAGGGCAGGACACCCAACTGATTCTGGATCCTGGGACCCTTTAACCCAGTGATCTAAACTCTAGCTCGGACAAAGCGTTTGTTTGTTTGTTTGTTTGAGTCAGTCTTAAGCTGTCACCCTGGGTAGAGTGCTGTGGCATCACAGCTCACAGCAACCTCAAACTCTGGCTTAAGCGATTCTGTTGCCTCAGCCTCCCAAGTAGCTGGCACAATGCCCGGCTATTTTTAAAGACAGGGTCTCCTCTTATTTAGGTCTTGAAGTCCAAAGACCAACTCAGGCAATCCACCCACCTGGGCCTCCTGATTATTTATTTTATAGCATTTTCCACTTCCGATGGGATTTTGTTTATTTGTTTGTTTACTTTGGGATTATTTGTCCTCCCTCTCCACCCCCCCAGGTCCCAACACTTGCACTCTGTGATAACAAATCTGTCTCATTCCCCCTTCCATTTCCTATTCTTTTTTTTTTTTTTTT
>NW_003852418.1:7994649-7995723 GCF_000181295.1 Otolemur garnettii | reverse complement strand
GCTGGTTGAGCTATAGGCGCCGAGCCAGATCTTTTAAAAAGTATCCACCAATGCCCAGGCTCCATCCCAAACCAATCAATTCAGAATCCTGAGGTCTGGGGCCCAGGCATAGGCATTCAAAAGAGACCACCCTGGCAGCACCTGTAGCTCAGGGGGTAGGGCACCGGCTACATATACCCAGGCTGGCCTGTTCAAGCCTGACCTGGCTAGCTAAACAGCAATGACAACTGCAACAAAAAAATAGCCAAGTATTGTGGCAGGTGTCTATAGTCACAGCTACTTGGAAGGCTGAGGCAAGAGAATCACTTAAGACCAAAATTTTGAGGTTGCTCTCAGCTGTGATGCCATGGCACTCTACCGAGGGTGACATAGTAAGACTCTATCTCAAAAAACAAAAAAAACAAAAAAACGAGACCTCCCTATTTTCAAAGCTGCTAATGTGGCTGGGCACAGTGGCCCATGCCTGTAATCCTAGCAATCTGGGAGGCCAAAGCGTATGGATTGCTTGAGCACATGAGTTGAAGACCAAGCTGAGCAATGAGCAAGACCCCATCTCTACTAAAAATAGAAAAACTGAGGCTAGAGGATAACTTGAGCCCAAGAGTTGGAGGTTTCTGTGAGCTATGACGCCACAGCACTCTACCCAGGATGACAACTTGAGTCACTGTCTCAAAAAAAATGAAGAAAAAGGCTCAGTGTCTGTAGCACAGTGATTATGGCACCAGTCACATACACCGAGGCTGGCAGGTTTGAACCTAGCCCAAGCCAGCTAAAACAACAATGACAACTGCAACAGAAAATAGCCGGGTGTTGGCTCGGAGCCTATGGCTCAACCGGCTAAGGCGCCAGCCACATACACCTGAGCTGGCAGGTTTGAATCCAGCCCGGACCCGTCAAACAACAATGACGGCTGCAACCAAAAAATAGCTGGGCATTGTTGTGGGCACCTGTAGTCCCAGCTACTTGGGAGGCTGAGTGAGGAGAATCGCTTGAGCCCAGGAGTTGGAGGTTGCTGTGAGCTGTGATGCTACAGTACTCTACCCAGGGGGATAGCTTGAGGCTCTGTCTCACAAA
>NW_003852418.1:7990924-7994293 GCF_000181295.1 Otolemur garnettii | reverse complement strand
CCCAGCTACTTGGGAGGCTACTTGGGAGGAGACTCGCTTGAGCCCAGGAGTTGGAGGTTGCTGTGAGCTGTGATGCTACGGCACTCTACCCAGGGTGACAGCTTGAGGCTCTGTCTCAAAAAAAAAAAAAAAAGAAAAGAAAAGAAAAGAAAAACTGATGCAAGAGGATCACTTGAGCCAAAGACTTGGAGGTTGCTGTGAGCAATGACGCCACAGCATTTACCCAGGGCAACTGCTTGAGACTGTCTCAAAATCAAAACAAAACAAAACAAAAAAGCTGCTACTGTGCAGCAGGGTTGGGAACTGGTGATCTAACTTCAAGTCTGAAGGTTTTTTGTTTGTTTGTTTGTTTGTTTGTTGCAATTTGGCTGGGGCCGGGTTTGAACCTGCCACCCTTGGTATATGGGGCTGGTGCCCTACCCACTGAGCCATAGGTGCTACCCTAGATGATGTGACCTTGGGTTAAATAGGTCCTTTTTTTTTTTTTGGCTAGAGCTGGGTTTGAACCTGCCACCTCTGGCATATGGGGTCACTATTCCTTTGAGCCACAGGCACCACCCACGTCTGAAGTTTTGTCCCACAGGACACTGAGAAGGAACTCAAGCTGGCCAGCAGCCTCTCCCATACAGGAGACACTTGGGTATGAGTAGGAGACAAGACACTCCCAAGAAGGTACCTGTCAGTCCCAGAGCAGGCTGGCCTGCTGGAAAGCAAGACGAAAGGGTCTTGGAGGGGGTGAGATCATAGAGTTCCAGTTTCTGCACAGCCAACTAAGGGCCTGTGTAGCACCTCCCATGACCTTGGTGATCGCTCAGGCCTCTGAAGAGATTAGGAAAATATGACATTCCTGGCTGCAGACCAGCTCCAGATAGCCCCGGACAAATGCAAGGAGATAGGTGGTACCAGCAGGAAGCATGGAGCTTAGAGGCTCAGCCAGACTCGTAGCCACACAGTCTGCTATAAAAGCTCCTTCATTTGAAAGTTCTTGCATTCAACCAATGTTTATTTGAACACTCTGTAAGTGTCAGCCCCTGTGCTGCACACTGAATATGCAGCCACAAATGAGAGTGTCAGGCTTCTGCCCCCGCCCTCGTGCATGGAAATTATACTCTCCTGGAAGAAACAGGCAATAAAGAATTTAGCTGGCTCGGCACCTGTGGCTCAAGTGGCTAAGGCGCCAGCCACATACACCTAAGGTGGCGGGTTTGAATCCAGCCCGGGCCGCCAAACAACAATGACGGCTGCAACAACAATAACAACAAAATAGCCAGGCATTGTGGTAGGCGCCTGTAGTCCCAGCTACTTGGGAGGCTGAGGCAGGAGACTCGCTTGAGCCCAGGAGTTGGAGCTTGCTGTGAGCTGTGATGCCATGGCACTCTACCCAGGGGGACAGCTTGAGGCTCTGTCTCAAAAAAAAAAAAAAAAAGAATTCAGCCAAGGGCAGTGCCTGTGGCTAAAGGAGTAGGGCACCAGCCCCATATGCCAGAGGTGGCAGGTTCAAACCCAGCCCTGCCCAAAAACTGCAAAAAAAAAAAAAGGATTTAGCAAACAGAATGACAGATAATGATAGAGAGGGGGCCTATAAGTGGGGGTAGAGATCTGAGTAACTATGCAAGGGTCTGTGTGTGAACATGTGTCTGATCCAAGGAAGAGTTAAGAAAGCCTGAAGCTGGGCTCAGCACTTTAGATCAAGTGGCTAAGGAGCCAGCCACATACCCTGGAGCTGGTGGGTTTGAATCCAGCCTGGACCTGCCAAACAACAATGACAACTACAACGAATAAATAGCCAAGATGGGCAGCACCTATTGCTCAGTGGGTAGGGCGCTGGGCCTATATACTGAGGGTGGTGGGTTCAAACCTGGCCCTGGTCAAACTGCAACAAAAAATAGATGGGCATTGTGGCAGGCACCTGTGGTCCCAGCTACTTGGGAGGCTGAGGCAAGAGAATTGCCTGGGCCCAAGAACTGGAGGTTGCTGTGAGCTGTGATGCCATGGCACTCTACCCAGGGTGACAGCTTGAGGCTCTATTTCAAAAAAAAAAAAGTAGCAAAAAATATCCGGTTGTTGTGGCGGACACTTGTAGTTCCAGCTACTTGGGAGGCTGATGCAAGAGAATCACTTAAGCCTAAGAGTTGGAGGTTGCTGTGAGCTGTGACACCAGAGCACTCTACCCAGGGCAACAGCTTAAGGCTCCATCTCAAAAAAAAACAAAGCCTGAGTGGCATCACAGGCTTAAGTGATTCTCTTGCCTCAGCCTCCCAATTAGCTGAGACTACAGGCACCCGCTACAACACCCGGCTATTTTTTGGTTGCAGTTGTCATTGTTGCTTAGCAGACCTGGGCTGGGTTCGAACCTGTCACCCTAGGTGTATGTGGCCGGCGCCCTTGCTGACTAAGCCATGGGCGCTGCCAATGGGAAAGGTTTTTAACAGGGTAGAAGAATGCTATCATTTTCACATAAAAAAGAAATCACTTTGGGGGCAGCGTCTGTGGCTCAAAGGAGTGGCGTGCTGGCCCCATATGCGGGAGGTGGCGGGTTCAAACCCAGCCCTGGCCAAAACTGCAAAAAAAAAAATCACTTTGGTTGATGCAGGAAGCCTAGAACTACAGGAGAAATGAAAAGGTGGGGAGACAAGGCAAGTTGTCTGGGTGAATGATGAAAACGGCTTGGTTTAGTGTTGTTGTGATGGAGAGGGGTGTATAGATGTAGAATATCTAGATACCAGGATTTTCTGAGCATGGGTATGAGAAACAAAAGGAAGTTAAGGATGACCCTGATGTTACTGAGTAAGCAGTGGGCAGAAGCTGGTGCCACGATCTAAGGTGGAAAAGAATGGGAGAGGAGCAGAACTCGGTACTGGAGTGGGGCAGGGGGATGATCAAACATGGATCTAGCTGAGAGGAAGAGAGGGAGAAAGCCAGAGAGGGCTGTGATGTCCTCATGGTTCCTGGCTGGGGACTGACAAGCCTTGTTAGACCAAAGCCTGTGCTATGTTGGAACCTCAGAGACTATAGTATGAGGGCATCTTAGAAAAATTCAAGAGTTGGAGTTTATTGGCTACTTCTTTTGTTAGTTTGTTTTGAGACAGCATCTCACTTTGTTGCCCCTGGTAGAGTGCTCTCATGTCATAGCTCACAGCAACCTCATACTCTTGGGCTCAAGCGATTCTCTTGCCTCAGCCTCCCAAGTAGCTGGGACTACAGGCGCCAACCAAAGCGCCTGGCTATTTTTTTAGAGATGGAGTCTGCTCTAGCTCAGGTTGGTCTCAAACCTGTGAGCTCAGGCAATCCACCCATCTTGGCCGCCCAAAAGTGCTGGGATTATAGGCGTGAGCCACCTCGCCCAGCCTGGCTACTTCTTTTTTTTTT
>NW_003852418.1:7988970-7990405 GCF_000181295.1 Otolemur garnettii | reverse complement strand
GTGCCCACCACAATGCCCAGGTAATTTTTCTATTTTTAGTACAGATGGTGTCTCTGCCTTGCTCAGGTTGGTCTTGAACTCCTGAGCTCAGGCAATCCAGCTCCTCAGCCTCTCAGAGTGCTGAGATTATATCCTTATTATAAAAGGAAACAGTCACTACCTCTTGTGGCCTCCTCCCTTCAGTTACTTTGAAATATTATTGGCTTATGAAATCCAAACATCTAGACAACACCACTATGGCCCCTCCCACCCCTTCCTTAAAACAATAGAGGCCGGGAAGCTCCTGTGGATTGTAATGGAAGCATAGGCAGGTTTATGCTGTCCAGAAGACCACAGAGAATGATGCCATCATGAGTCAGAGTCAGCTAGCAGGTAGCAAGAGGCATAGAGACTAGAAAGGAGGGTGGAATGTGAAGGGAAAAAAGAGAGGGACATGAGAAAGAAAGAGTGAGTTGCTCAAGGTTAACATCTAAGCGAGAGGGACAAGCACCAGGAATAGGGGTGCACATGACCCTAACACCCTGGGGAAGCAATGCCTTGTAGGAAATCTTAGAATTATTGAGTTTCAAACCTAGAAGTGACTTCAGGGTGGCTGGTTCACTCCCCAGAAAAAAGGAACTGGTCATCAAAGAGGAAATGGGAAAGAAAAGTAGAGAGCCAAAGAACTAGTCTTCCAGCTTTAGAAGCCACAGAAAGTCAGTCAACAGATTTGCCCTGGCCTCATTATCCAGGAAAGCCTCATTATCATTCCTCTCCCCATTTTGTAAATGTTCAGTCCCCTGGGGACTGGTGTGTCCAGCTGCCTTCTGGAAATAGATGATTGTTGTGTCTGTTTGGGGAGATGTTATCAGTGACTTCTTCGTCTGCGATCTGTCCTCGTACACCCCTCCCCTCATTCCAACTGGGTCCCTTCATCACGTGTTCCCAGGCACATCCATGCTGACCCACACAGCTACAGGCAGAGTGAGAAGGAAGGGGGTCATTTCCTGAGGGATAGCTTGGGTGGGCCTTGAGGCTGGTTGGGGGAGTAGTCAGGAGGGGCCGTGGGCTCCCATAGCTTCTCCAAGCCATGTGGGAAGCCAAAGAAAACACAGCTGGAGGCAGGGAAAGGGAGAAGGAAGCCAAGGTTATGCATATTGACATCTAGGGCAGAAATCCAACTGGGTATCCTGTGGCCCGTGAAATCTGTGTTTGCTGACTGGGACCAGTTACTTCCTCCTACTGCACCTCAGTTTTTCAATCTGCAAAACAGGGGCAATAATATCCAACTCAAGGGATTGCTGGCTCGGTGCCTATGGCTCAGGTGGCTAGGGCGTCAGCCACATACACCTAAGGTGGTGGGTTCGAATCCAGCCTGGGCCCGCCAAACAACAATGACGGCTGCAACCAAAAAATAGCCGGGCATTGTGGCGGGCGCCTGTGGTCCCAGCTACTT
>NW_003852418.1:7986714-7988832 GCF_000181295.1 Otolemur garnettii | reverse complement strand
AAAAAAAAAAAAAAAAAAAAAAGGGATTGCTGTGAGAATTCCACAGGATAATTGAAAAAAGAGAGAGAGAGAATCGTACAGTAGTTAAGGACACTCTGGAGCCAGACTGATTACCTGGGCTTCAGATTCCTTATCTATAAAATTAGGACAATGATATTTATCTTACAGGATGTTATGAGGTTTAAGGGAGTTAATATTTATAAAGCACTTTTTTCTTGTCAAACAACTAGCTAATGCAAATAATCCCGATCCAAGCCACTTACTGAGCCTTTTGGTGTGCCAAGTACCAGGTTCACACTTTATATCCTCACTGCCACACAGGAAGGTAAGCAGGTACTAGATCATCCTCATTTAACAGATGCAGAAACTGGGGTTCAGAAAGAGATTGACTTTTTTATTTCCTCCAGAAAAGGAGTGGTAAACTATGACCCGTGTGCTAAATCCAGTGAGCAGACTATTTTTTTTTTTTGAGACAGAGTCTCATTTTGTTGCCCTCAGTAGAGTGCTGTGATGTCACAGCTCACAGCAACCTCCAGCTTTGGGGCATAGGTGATTCTCTTGCCTCAGCCTCCCGAGTAGCTGGGACTACAGGCGCCTGCCACAATGCCCAGCTATTTTTTTGTTGCAGTTTAGCCGGGGCTGAGTTCAAACCCACCACCGTTGGAATATGGGGCCCACGCCCCCCTCACTGAGCCACAGGAACCACCCCAGACTGTCTGTTAAGATGCTGTTTATGGAGCTTTCATGTTATAGTAGTAGATTCGATTGTAGGGTCTGCAAAACCTAAAATATGTACTATATACCCCTTTACAGGACAAGCTTGTTGACATCTGCTCTGGGAAAAAGCAGAAGGAGGATTTGAACAAGGTCTGTCTGGGTCCAAAACACTTAACTAGGACCAGGCACAGTGGTTCATTCCTTTAATCCTGGGAGGTTGAGGTAGGTGGATTGCCCTGAGTGCACAGGCTCGAGACCAGCCTGAGCAAAAGTGAGACCCCATCTCTAAACATAGCCAGGCATTGTGGGGTGCCTGTAGTACCAGCTGCTTGGGAGGTTGAGCCAAGAGAATTGCTTGAACCCACGAATTGGAGGTTACTGTATATCCATCTCAAGGGATGCTGTGAGAATGGTGCCACAGCATCATTGAGTGAGCTATGATGTCATGGCACTCTACCAAGGGTGACAAAGTGAGACTGTCTAAAAAAAACAAAGCACTTAAGTGTTTTGCTATCCTAGTTTTTTGCAATATTGCTGTGCTGGGTACCCCATTAAGGCTAACAAAGAATATTTTTTTTTAGACACTTTATCACCCTTGGTAGAGTACCATGGCGTCATAGCTCACAGCAACCTCCAACTTCTGGGCTTAGGCAATTCTCTTGCCTCAGCTTCCCGAGTAGCTGGGACTATAGGTGCCTGCCACAACACTCGGCTATTTTTTGGTTGCTGTTTGGCCGGGGCTGGGTTCGAACCCACCACCCTCAGTATATGGGACTGGCGCCCTACCCACTGAGCCACAGGCGCCGCCCTGCAAGGAAATTTTTTTTTCCCTGTCCTTTTGAGTGCTGGGAAGCTACCCCTGCCCTCTTCATAGCCAGGAACAAAAGTGAGATTTGGGGATTCTAATCCCTCTATCCCTCAAGCCAAGTTGTGATGACTCAGGGAGATGATCAAAGCCCATCCTGGGCTGCACACCTGACCATGTCACTCTGAAGTGTCAGGGTTGAGGACACAACATGTTTTGGGGAAAGGGGAAACCCATGTAATGGAGAGGGGCAGGCTGAGTGAGCAAGTCCCTGGAATCAAGGCCAGTGACTATATCTTCTCCCTCAGCCCAGGTCAGGGCTGTTTTTAGAGTCAGTTGAATTGAGGCCAATAAGGTGCAACAGTTGATAAAGGATCCTCAGATGGTGTAGGTATCGCTTGTTCCCCAGGGACATTTGAGGGCTCCAAGCCAGCTCAATCACTCAGCAAATATTTATTCAATACCTACAGTATGCCAGGCACTGTTCTAGGGTTGAGGACCTCAGTGTTGAACAAAACTCCAGCTCTCATGGAGACAGACAATAAATAAGAAAGAATAATATATTATATATATATATATATATATATTTTTTTTTT
>NW_003852418.1:7983880-7985934 GCF_000181295.1 Otolemur garnettii | reverse complement strand
TGTGGCATCACAACTCACAGCAACCTCCAACTGCTGGGCTCAAGCGAGTCTCCTGCCTCAGCCTCCCAAGTAGCTGGGAACACAGGCACCTGCCACAATGCCCGGCTATTTTTTGGTTGCAGCTGGCATTGTTGTTTGGTGGGCCAGGCTGGATTCAAACCCACCACCTAAGGTATATGTGGCTGGTGCCTTAGCCACTTGAGCCACAGGTGCCGAGCCACACCCGGCTAGTTTTTGTTGTTGTTGTGGTTGCAGTTTGGCCGGGGCCAGGTTCAAACCCGCCATCCTCAGTATATGGGGCCGGTGCCCTATCACTAAGCCACAGATGACGCCCCTTAAACCCTTTCAATGCATTCATTCATTTAACCATCATGAGCAATCCTAAGAGGGAGGTACTTTGATTATCTTCATTTTACTGGTGAGGAAACTGAGGCCCAGAGAGGTTAATCCAAGGCCTAAGGTCACATAGCTACATTTAGAACTCATTCGGGTTCTTGTGGGAACAGTGAATTGCAGGGAACAAGACCTAGTAAGAGATTAAAAGGATACACAGGCCAGGCATGGTGGCTCACACCTATAATCCTAGTACGCTGGGCAGTGGAGTTGAGAGGATCCCTCGACCTCAAGAGTTTGAGACCAGCCTGAGCAGAAGCAAGATCCCATTGCTACCAAAAATAGAAAAACTAGCCAGGTGTTGTGGCTGGTGTCTGAGTAGTCCCAGCTACTCAGGAGGCTGAGGCAAGAGAATCTCTTGAGCCCAGGAATTTGAGGCTACTGTGAGCTATGACACCACAGCACTCTAGCCAGGGAGACAGAGTGAGGCTCTGTCTCAAAAATAAATAAGTCAGGCTCTGTGGCTCATGCCTGTAATCCTAGCACTTGGGAGGCCAAGGCAGGTGGATTGCCTGAGTTCATAGGTTCAAGACCAGCCTGAGCCAGAGCAAGACCTCGTCTCAAAAAATAGCTGGGCATTGTGGTGGGTGTCTGTAGTTCCAGCTACTCAGAAGGCTGAGGCAAGAGAATTGCTTGAGTCCAAGAGTTTGAGGTTGGTGTGAGCTAGGACACCACGACACTCTACCGAGGATGACAAATTGAGACTCTGTCTAAAAAAATAAATAAATAGAAATAAAAATAAAAATGATACACAGATGAAGCTTGCATTTCAATTAAGAAAATGAGAGGAAAGAAAAACTAACATTTGCCAGGCCTTCTACTTGAGCCACGCTCCAGGGAGGTTACTAGAGTTCAAAGACACATAAGCACTTCCTCCTCTGGAAACCCTTAGTGCTTTCTCTGTTTCCCCTCATACTCTCTTTCTGTCTTGTTTGTTTGTGGTATGTGCCCCTAATTATAATAACTAGCATTTATTTGGCACTAATGGTGTACCATGTACCATGGCCATGTGCATGCACTATACCCATTTAATTTATTCTTGGAATAACCAAAAGTTAGGCCAGGCACGGCTGACTCATGACTATAAATCCCAAATCCCAGCACTTTGAGAGGCCAAAGTGGGAAGATGGCTTGAGGCCAGGAGCACAAGACCAGCCTGGACAACACAAAAATACCTCATCCCCACAAAACTTAAAAAATTAGCTGGCAAGTTCAAGGTTACAGTTAGCTTTGATCTGGCCATTGCACTCTAGCCTGGGCAACAGAAAGAGATTCTGTCTCTAAAAATAAATAAATGAATCAGCCCCAAACTTTACATTATTGTTTGCATTCTAGGATAAAGAAATTGAGTTGGGCAGCACCTGTGGCTTAGTGAGTAAGGTGCCGGCCCCATATACTGAGGGTGGTGGGTTCAAACCCAGCCCCAGCCAAATTGCAACAAAAGAATAGCCGGACGTTGTGGCAGGCACCTGTAGTCCCAGGTACTCGGGAAGCTAAGGCAAGAGAATCACCTAAGCCCAAGAGCTGGAGGTTGCTGTAAGCTGTGACACTACATCACTCTACCGAGGTTGACAAAGTGAGGCTCTGTCTCTTTTTTTTTGAGACGGAGCCTCAAGCTATCCCCCTGGGTAGAGTGCCATGGCATCACGCTCACAGCAACC
>NW_003852418.1:7975954-7983709 GCF_000181295.1 Otolemur garnettii | reverse complement strand
GCTTGAGCCACAGGCGCCGAGCAGAGGCTCTGTCTCTTAAAAGAAAAAAAAAGAAAAGAAAATAAATTGAGGCTCAGAGTGCTTAAGTAAGGGTCTGAGGTCATGTGCTTAAAAACTGACAGCCTACAATGTGAACTCTGGTCTGACACAAGACTCTAAACAATAACCACTGGGCTATAAAACCCACCTTCTGGGCGGCGCCTATGGCTCAGTGAGTAGAGCACTGGCCCCATGTACCGAGGGTGGCAGGTTCAAACCTGGCCCCGGCCAAACTACAGCAAAAATATAGTTGGGTGTTGTGGCAGGCACCTGTAGTCCCAGCTGCTCAAGAGGCTGAGGCAGGAGAATCTCCTAGGCCCAAGAGCTGGAGGTTGCTGTGAGCTGTGACACCATGGTACTCTCCCAAAGACGACAAAGTGAGACTGTCTCTAAAAAACAAAACTAAACTAACAACAAAAAACCCCCACCTTCCACTCTTCCATGATCAGTGTATGAGTCCCCCAGCAGCAGCCACACAATTTGCTCAATCTCTAGTTCCCTGCTAAAAAGGGGTCATAATAGGGCCGACCTTGCATTTTATCAAGGTTAAATAAGTTAACCTAGAACTAGGTAACTAACCATCTTGGTTTGCCTGGGACTGAGCACATTCCCAGAAACAGTTTCTCTCCCCCTCCCTTTTTTTTTTGAGACAGTCTCACTTTATCACCCTTGGTAGAGTGCCATGGCGTCACAGCTTGTAGCAACCTCAGACTCTTGGGCTCAAGTGATACTCTTCCCTCAGGCTCCTGAGTAGCTGGGACTACAAGCGCCCACCACAATGCCTGACTATTTTTAGAGATGGGGTCTTGCTCTTGCTCAGGCTGGTCTCAAACCTGTGAACTCAGGTAATCTACACACCTCAGCCTCCCAGAGTGCTGAGATTACAGGTGTGAGCCACCGTGCCTGGATAATTTTTTTTTTTGAGATGGAGCCTCAAGCTGTCACCCTGGGTAGAGTGCATTGGCATCACAGCTCACAGCAACCTCCAACTCCTGGGCTTAAGCAATTTTCTTGCCTCAGCCTCCCAAGTAACTGAGACTATAGGTGCCTGCCACAATACCCGGCTATTTTTTGGTTGTAGTTGTCATTGTTGTTTGGCAGGCCCAGGCTGGATTCGAACCGGTCAGCTCTGGTATATATGGCTGGCACTTTAGCCACTTCAGCTATAGGCACTGAGCCCATTTCTCTCTTTATTTATTTTTTATTTTTATTTTTATTTTTTGAGACAGAGCCTCAAGCTGTCCTCCTGGGTAGAGTGCCGTTGCATCACAGCTCACAGCAACCTCCAACTCCTGGGCTCAAGAGAGTCTTCTGCCTCAGCCTTCCAAGTAGCTGGGACCACAGGCGCCTGCCACAACGCCCGGCTATTTCTTTGGTTGCAGCCGCCATTGTTGTTTGGCCGGTCCGGGCTGGATTTGAACCCGCCACCTTAGGTGTATGTGGCTGGCGCCCTAGCCACCTGAGCCATGGGCGCCAAGCCTTTTTCTCTCTTTATTTAAAACAGTGTCTGACTCTGTCACCCGGCATAGAGTCCCATGGTGTCATCATAGCTCATAGCAACCTCAGTCTCTTGGGCTCAAGAGATACTCTTGCCTCAGCCTCCCAAATAGCTGGGACCTGGCTAGTTAGGGTCTTGATCTTTCTCTCTTGCCCAGACTCATCTCCAAATCCTGACCTCAAGCAATCCACTTGCCTTGGCCTTGAAGAGCACTAAGGTTACAGGCATGAGTCATCTATCCAGCCCGGAAACAGTTTCAAAATAGGGAAAATCCTAGGCAAATTAGTATGGGTAGGTCATCCTACCCGAATGAGTGCTTGGTCCTAGATACAAGCTCAGTGGATATCATTATTGCTTCCTCTTTCCTCTGTCTTCCATTTGTCAACAAAAATGTAGCAAGTGCTTACTCTGTGCCTTGTCCTGGGACTTGTGAACCCTGTAAGCAGTAGATGGAGGCAGAGTGGGTGTACTGTGCAGAGCACCTAGTTCCAAGATCCACCGTCATGGAGAAATGGCAAACCTCCCTGGGGGATGATTCCAGTTGCCTGTGTGGTGCCTTCCTGGGCTGGCAGCACTTGGTTAGACTTGCTTTCCCAAGTAGGAAAGGTTTCTGGGCTTTTATGATCCCCCAATAGTACGCAGTACACTGGTTTGGGGGGCCCCATACCCAAGTCAGACAAAGAGAGGTCTTGAGATGATTGTAGGTGGAAGGAAAGTGGGGAAATGTGCCTTGGACATTTACTTCATGACTGATCCTGGGTTGCAATAAAGGCCCAAGAGGCAGTTCCTATCATTATGTGCATTTTGCTGGATGAGGAAACTGAGGCTCAGTTACCCAAGTGGAGTGACTTGCCCAAGACCACGTAAGAAGAGATGAGTAATTGTAAATTGAAACATGGTCCCAGGGAAGCAGAATGGTTGGGCCTGAGCGGGCTGACTCCTGCATTTCCCTCCCTGTTGCTGAGCTTGGATCCCCCACTTGTCCAGACAGCGCCGGGCTTGTCACGGGGCTCTGTACAGCCCTTTCTACCCTCCCGACTGCCAGCGTCCCGCCCCTTCCCCTCCCAGCCTCGGAGGGAGGAGGGGAGAGCAGAGAGAGAAGGGGGGTCGAGGAGGCGCAGCTTTATAAAGGCTCCTGGAACAGTTCAGCCCGCCAGACCTAGTCGCGGAGATCCCCTGCGCTGCCCTCCACGGGACCGCGCCGCCCCCAGCTCCACAGCTAAGTGAGTTGGGGCGCGTCCCCATCCCATTCCCCAAACCCTCGCCGAGCCGCGTGGTGCACTGAGGTCGGGGTGGGGAGGAAAGCTGACCAAGGAGGACACTGAGATGTGGGTGCCGGGCAGAATCCCTAATGGGAAGGATTTAGGACCCGGGGAAGCCAGGAGACCCGAGAGCCCGCATCCGGCGGCTAGCCTTTCTTTTCCCCTAGAGCTGGGCCTAGGAAACCGCAAGCCTCCCCTAGGAATGCGTGTTCAGCCGTTCCCATGGCAACATGCGAGCCTGCGCGCGCCCAGGGATAGAGGAAAGGGGAGGTTTTTAAGGGTGTGGGGGCTGGTCTCCTAGATGTCCAAACTCGTCATGGAGCGGTTGCACGGGCGAACCGAGAGGACATTCCCTCCTCTGTGCCCCCAATCCTCTGGGAGCCAGAGTGCAAGTTGCATCTCCTCTCTGAGTCTCAGTTTTCCAATCTGCCAAATGGAGGCAAGATTCCTAGTTTCAGGTTCCCCGAAGAGTTATCTGGAGGGTGACGATTCAGGCCAGCCCCCTCTTTTGGTTGGACGTCCAAGGAGTCGGATTTAGTGGCCTGGATAACTCCTGCGACCCCAACCCATCCCCAGGCTCGCTCGTCATGGCCCTCCTCGGGGCCCTCTTCCTAGCGCTGCTGGCAGGCGCACACGCGGAGCTCCCGGGCTGCAAGATCCGTGTCACCTCCAAGGCGCTGGAGTTGGGTAAGGAGCAGGGGTTGGCGGGGATAGGCGGGGGCGGATGGGGTGGGTCGCCCCAGAAGTAGACGCGGAAGCTAACGGTCTTGCTGCTGCCTCAGTGAAACAGGAGGGGCTGCGGTTTTTGGAGCAAGAGCTGGAGAATATCACGATTCCCGACTTGCGGGGCAGAGAAGGACACTTCTACTACAACATCTCTGAGTGAGGGGGCGGGGCCTTGTGTTGCGGGGCGGGGCCTCGGAGGTGGAGGTGGGGCCTAGGGCTTAAGGGCGGGGTCTCCGGAGACTGCACGGCTGAACGAAAGGGGCGTGGCCAAGTCGATGAGGCAGGACTTAAGAAACTGGATAGGACCAAAAAGATAAAGTCCAAGCAAACATAGGCGGGACCAGGTGGATGGGCGTGGCCTAGGAAATGTAGGTGGGACCAAAAGAAGGAAGCGGGACCAGCGGATGTGAGGTGTGGCCAAAGAGCACCAGAAAGATGGAGTCAGGGACTTGTCAATGGTTGAGAGTTGAGTCTGAGGCACTGGGTGGAGTTAATGGGATGGGTGGAGGAACTAAAAAGGCCAGACCTGTGGTTTAGCATGTGGGAGACAGGGGAATTTAAATATGGGCTGGAGCTTAGGTGATGGCGGCAAAGTCAAATGACTGTTAAGGACCAGGTCCAACAAGCCCAGGGTGTAGGATAGGAAGGGATACAAGCAGGGGGTGCAGCAACAAGACTTCTGAGACATGGAGTGAAGCTCACTTTTAATACCTGAGTCAGGAGAAGCTAATCTCTGAGCTACCTAGGTCTAAACTGGTCACTTAAGGGGCCATAGAAGAATTCTTTCTACCCATCCCAGCTTCCCCAGGTCTGGACTGGAGGAGGAGGGAATGAATTTCCCATGAGTAGGTGAGGTTCCCTCTTCTTGGTACTGGATCTGACCTGAGGGCTTCCCACAGGGTGAAAGTGACAGAGCTACAGCTGACATCTTCTGAGCTCCATTTCCAGCCAGAGCAGGAGCTGATGCTACAAATCACCAATGCCTCCTTGGGGCTGCGCTTCCGGAGACAGCTGCTCTACTGGTTCTTGTGAGGACCCAGCAGGCTAGGGAGGGAGGGTGGTTCAGAAGGGCTAGGAGTGCTGCGAGTGTAGGCAATCCCTTAGCCTTTCTGAGTTTCACTTTCCTTATCTGCACAATATGAACAATCATACCCACTTCACAAGGGTTGATAGATGGTTTGGTAGGATTTCTGGTAAATTGAACAGAAAAGAAGTCTTATTAAGAGGTATCATAGGTTGGGTGGTGCCTGTGGCTCAGTGGGTAGGGCGCCAGCCCCATATACTGAGACTGTGGGTTCAAACCCAGCCCCGGCAGAACTGCAACAAAAAAATAGACAGGCATTGTGGCGGGCACCTGTGGTTCCAGCTACTTGGGAGGCTGAGGCAAGAGAATTGCCTAAGCTCAGGAGTTTTGAGGTTGCTGTGAGCTGTGTGATGCCACGGCACTCTGCCTAGGGCAATAAAGTGAGACTCTGTCTCTATGAGGAAAAAAAAAGAGGTATCATGGGCTTGGCACCTGTAGGTCAGTGGTTAGGGTGCTTGCCATATACACTGAGGCAGGTGGGTTCAAACCTGGTCTGGGCCTGCTAAACAACAATGAGAACTGCACCAAATAAAATAGCTGGGCGTTGTGGTGGGTACCAGCTAATTGGGAGGCTGAGGCAAGAGAATCACTTAAGCCCAAGAGTTTGAGGTTGCTGTGAGCTGTGATGCCAAGGCACTCTACTGAGGGCAACATAGTAAGACTCTGTCTCAAAAAAAAAAAAAAAGAGGGAAAGAGAGGTATCATGATGTGTGGAGGCAGTGAAGACTCAAATTCCCCACTGAGATGAACATTAAACCCCTTGGCAGCTATGATGGAGGCTACATCAATGCCTCAGCTGAAGGTGTATCCATCCGCACTGGTCTGGAGCTCTCCCGGGATCCCACTGGCCGGATCAAAGTGTCCAATGTCTCCTGCCAAGCCTCTGTCTCCAGAATGAATGCAGCTTTTGGGGGAACCTTCAAGTAAGACCTACCCCCAACCCTAGCACTCCCCATCTTTAAGCCCCGCAGCCCATCCGCTCAGTGCAATGCAAAGTGCACAGGCTTGGGAGTCAGATCAACTGGGTCCAAATCTCAGCTCCACCACTTCCCGGGTGTGAACTGGGCAGGTCACTGGAACTCGAGGAGTTTCCTTATTGGTAAAATGGGGATGATAACAGAACCTGTTTTATAAGATCATTGTGAGGTTTATTTATGTTAATATATGTAAAAATATTTAGAACAGTACCTGGCATATGATAAATGGTTATCTGAGTGCTAGACACTTAGATAAGAGTAATGTGAGGATCAGTATGCACAGTTGGGTGTGTACTGGGTTCTCCAATTATTAGTAGCTCTAAATAATAATAATAACAAAAATAATAACATTCTTCCAGGTTCTGGGCTGAAGGGACATTGTGCTGATTCTGGAAGAGGAATGGGGAGAGAAAATGGTGTTGGTACATAGTCGGTTTTATTTACTTAGCAAACAGTGTGTATGCCAGGCTCTGAGGATGCTGAAAGGAGCTCAAGAGGGACAAAACATTTGTTATTGGGGTCTGGGGATAAGGACCAAAAAAGTACTTTGAGGATTCAGAGGAGAGTGACCTGGGAGGACTGCCTGGAAAAGGCAGCTCCTGAACCCAGACAAGGGGAAATACAGGATGGGAACAAGAGTGTGGCAAGCAGGGGTGTCAGTCAGTGTATGGATACGGGGATGCTCAGGGCAGGTTAGAGGAACCATGTGTGGATTCATTTGGTTGCTGTGGGAGAGGGGGAAGGTCAGGACGTCTTGAGAATTAGGCTGGGGATTTGGGCTTGGATTTTGGCAGACCTCCATAGAGGATCTGGTAATATAGGCTGAAGCTGATAAGTCCCACTACCACCACTTTTCTGGCCAATGTGATTTCTCCTGGACTTGAATTGGGGCAGGGGAGAGCCTGGGCTCACCTGGCTCTCCCCTCCTCCCAGGAAGGTGTATGATTTTCTCTCCACGTTCATCACTTCAGGGATGCGCTTTCTCCTCAACCAGCAGGTATGGGTGGTAGCAGATCAGGGGACATGCAGGGGGTGGGTGTGCCCTCTCTTTGAGAAGACCCTGACTCTGGCCTCCACCTCCCAGATCTGCCCGGTACTCTACCATGCAGGGACGGTCCTGCTCAATTCCCTCTTGGACACCGTGCCTGGTGAGTTGGCAAAGCTAGGAGCTCTGGGCAAGACCCTGGAGTTGGGTGGGGGTGAGGCCGAGTGTGCAGCTATCATGCAGCATCTCAGGGTGGGACCCTTCCAAGTCCTCACTTGAACAGTCCTGGGTTCAAATGTGGCCTCTATGGCCGACTTGCTGTGTGAGCTTAGGTAAGTACTCATTTCTCTCTGGGCCTTGGTTTCCTCACTTGGCTGGCAATGTCTCCCCATAGGATTGCTGTGAGGATTATCTGAGGGGATAGTTATTAAGGTCCCTCAATATGTGTTTGCTAATCGTTTGGGCTCCATTGTCTTAACACTAGACGGGTGCTCAATTAACGTGAATTCCCTTTTCCTAAGCTGTGACCTCTGTCTGCTGTGAGGCAGAGACCTTGTCCCATTTTTTAAAATTTCTTTTTGTAGAGTCTCACTTTGTTGCCCTTGGTAGAGTGCCATGGCATCACACAGCTCACAGCAACTTCCAACTCCTGGGCTTAGGCAGTTTTCTTGCCTCAGCCTCCCAGTTAGCTGGGACTACAGGTGCCCGCCACAATGCCCGGCTATTTTTTTGTCGGCTATTTTTTTGTGGTGGTTTGGCCAGGGCTGGGTTTGAACCCACCACCCTCGGTATATGGGGCCGGCGCCCTACCCACTGAGCCATGGGTGCTACTCAAGAGACCTTGTCCCATTATGCCCAACAGACAGCACACAGAGGGAAGGAAGAGGCAGAGAAACCAATAAAGGAAAAGAATCCCTTGCCATCTTGTTTAGTGATTTGATGAAACCCCATAGTAGTAATGGTAGCAGTAGTAGTAGTAATACAAATAATAATAGCTAACATTATTGAGCACCTTCTACACCCCAGGCACTAAGTGCTCTCCACATAAAACTAGTCTGACTCGGCTCGGTGCCCATAGCTCAGTGGTTAGGGCGCCAGCCACATGCACCGGGGCTGGTGGGTTTGAACCCAGTCAGGGCCTGCTAAACAACAATGACAACAATAACAAAAAATAGCGGCTCGGC
>NW_003852418.1:7945882-7975660 GCF_000181295.1 Otolemur garnettii | reverse complement strand
GCTGTGGCGGGCACCTAGTTCCAGCTACTGGGAGGCAGAGACGAGAGTTTGAGGTTCCTGTGAGCTGTTACACCACAGCACTCTACCAAGGGTGACATAGTGAGACTCTGTCTCAAAAAAACCCCCAAAAACAGGGTGGCGTCTGTGGCTCAGTGGATAGGGCGCTGGCCCCATATACCAAGGGTGGCAGGTTCAAATTCCACCCTGGCCAAACTAAAACAAAACAAATAGCCAGGCGCTGTGGTGGGTGCCTGTAGTCCCAGCTACTCAGAAGGCTGAGGCAAGAGAATCCTCGAAGCCCAGGAGTTGAAGGTTGCTGTGAGCTGTGTGACGCCATGGCACTTTACCGTGGGCGATAAAGTGAGACTCTATCTCTACAAAAAAAACCCAAAAAAACTAGTCTGACTCTCCTAACAACCATGTGAGGGAAGTATTACCAGTATTTCTGCAATAGCAGGCCAGAGGTTGAGCACCTTGCCCACCTGACAGCTTTGAATGACTTGAGCCCCTCCCTGCAGTACGCAGTTCTGTGGATGAGCTTGTTGGCATTGACTACTCCCTCCTAAAGGACCCTGTGGCTTCCAGCAATCTGGACATGGACTTCCGGGTGAGCTACCTGAGCTGGTGTGCGTGTCCTCTGACCTTCTCATCAGACCCCCTCCCTCTCCCCTAAGTGACTGATTTTATCCTTGCAAAGCACAGCTCTGATGAGGCCACTCTCATTACTGAGAATGGTTGTGGCTCCCTGTTGCTACAGAAGTAGGTTCAGCCTCCCAGGTCTGGCCTTTGAACCTTGTTGATCTTATCCAGCCCCACCTTTCTAACTTCATCCTGCTTCTCTGTAACTGTTCCTTCCCAAATACAGCCCCCCACCTCTGACCTCAGCACCTCTGTTCATGCACTGTCCTTCCTAATCTCCCCTGACTTAAGGCTCTGCGCACACAATCTCATTTCATCCTCTCACAACCCTGTGAGTTACTTACTCCTAGAGGGGACATCACTTGCCCAAGGCCACATAGCTAGAATGTAGCCCCGACCTTTGCTTTTCCCACTGGAGTATAGCAGAGAATTCCAGAGCCTGAAATTCAATCCTGGCTCTGCTAATGACTAGTTGTATGAACATGAATAAGCGGCTTAGCTTTTGTGTGCCTGTTTTTTCATATGTAAAGGAAAGTAACAGAAACAGAAAACATACGTTGTTATGTGAGTTAAAGGATCTGATTTCTATACCTGGCACAGAATAATTACCTGTGTGTAGTACATGCATACATGAGCTATTATTACTGCCTCCAGCTTTCAAAGCCCACTCAAATGCCACCTCTTCCATGAAGCCCTCCCTGACGTTCCCTTCTCCAGTCTGATGGGCCTGTCCCTTGAGCCCTCCAGCTAGCCTCCTTCCAATGTCTTTTAAGAGGTATACTTGAGAGTTCCCCAAGAACAGCCTTATGGGTCTGACTCCCCACCATCAACCCATGATGTGCAAGCACAGGGCTGGGGACTAGGAGACAATTGCGTTAGTCAGGGTGCAGGGCCTGTCTGCCTCAACCCTGATTCTGACCCCCCAATCCCAGGGGGCCTTCTTCCCCCTGACTGAGGGGAACTGGAGCCTCCCTAACCGGGCAGTGGAGCCCCAACTGCAGGAGGAGGAGCGGATGGTGTATGTGGCCTTCTCTGAGTTCTTCTTCGACTCTGCCATGGAGAGCTACTTTCGGGCAGGGGCCTTGCAGCTGTCGCTGGTGGGGGATAAGGTATGTCAGGGCCCATTTGTGGGAGAGGTGAGAAGGAGCCCCCCATGATGGAGCTCCTAGTGACCCTGTATCACCCCCAACTCCCCTGATTAGGTGCCCCATGATCTGGACATGCTGCTGAGGGCCTCCTACTTTGGGAGCATCGTCCTACTGGTGAGTGCTGGCAGGATGGGACATGCTATCTTCATGCCAGTGAGGGAGCCAGCGAGGGCTGTGGGTGGAAGCCCCAGAGGCATGCATGGAGGAGACAGAAGGCCAGTCCTCTTGCCTGTGACCAAGTCCCCTCACCTTGTCAAGGCTGTTTTTAAGTCGTGTGAAGGGGTACTGCTCCTTCCTACCCTGCCTCCTTCACAGAGCTTTTGTAAGGATTGGAGAGAACCAACGTTTTGCAAGTGTAAGAGTTTCAATAATGGTTAATATAGGCTGAGCGTGGTGGCTTACATCTGTAATCACAGCACTGTGGGAGGCTGAGAAGGAAAGATTGCTTGAGCCTAGAAGTTTGAGGTTGCAGCGAGCTATGATCAAGACACTGCACTCCAGCCTGGGCAACAAAGAGAGAACTTGTCTCTAAAAAAAATTAATACAGGGTGGCGCCTGTGGCTCAAAGGAGTAGGGTGCCAGCCCCATATGCCAGAGGTGGCTGGTTCAAACCCAGCCCTGGCCAAAACTGCAAAAAAAAAAAAAAAGAAAGAAAAAAATTAATACAAACATTTTTAAAAAATTGAGACAGAGTCTCACTTTGTTACCCTTGGCAGAGTGCCATGGCATCATCGCTCATAGCAACCTCAAACTTCTAGGCTCAAGCGATTCTCTTTCCTCAGCTTCCTGAGTAGCTGGGACTACAGGTGCCTACCACAACATTCGGCTATTTTTTGTTTTTTTGTTTGTTTGTTTGTTTAGCAGGCCAGAGCCGAGTTCAAAACCACCAGCTCCAGAGCATGTGGCCAGTACCCTAACCACTGAGCTTTGGGCGCCCAATAAAAACATTTTTGCAAATAAAGTAATAAAAATAAATTTGTAAATAAATAAAAAGGAAGGCTAGGTGCAGTGGTTTATGTCTGTAATCGTAGCACTCTGGGAGGAAGATAGCTTGAAGCCAGGAGTTTTTGTAACAGTGAGATCCCATCTCTACCAAAAATAGAAAAAAATTAGCCTGGCCTGGAAGCGTGTGCCTGTAGTCCCAGCTACTCAGGAGGCTGAAGTGGGAGGATTGTTTGAGCAAAGCTTTGATGATGCCACTGTATTCTACTTGGGGGACAAAGCAAAGACTTTGTCTTAAAAAAAAAAAAAGGCTGGCTCGGTGCCTGTAGCTCAGCAGCTAGGGCACCAGCCACATACACCAGAAGTGGTGGGTTCAAATCCAGCCTGGTCCTGCCGAACAACAATGACAGCTACAACCAAAAAATACTCAGGTGTTGTGGTAGGCACCTGTAGTTCCAGCTACTTGGGAGGCTGAGGTAAGAGAATTGCTTAAGCCCAAGAGTTTGACGCTGTGAGCTGTGACAACACGGGACTTTATCAAGGGTGACAAAGTGAGACTCTGTCTCAAAAGAAAAACACAAAGGCTTGGCGCCCGTGGCACAGTAGTTACAGCATCAGCTATATACACTGAAGCTGGCAGGTTCGAACCTGGCCTAACTGAACAACAATGACAACTGCAATAACAACAAAAAAATAGCCAGGCCTTGTGGCAGGCACCTGTAGTCCCAGCTACTTGGGAAGCTGAGGCAAGAGAATAGCCTTAGCCCAAGAGTTTGAGATTGCTGTGAGCTGTGACGCCACGGAACTCTACCTAGAGTGACATAGTGAGACTCTGTCTCACAAAAAAAAGAAAAAAAAAAACAAAAAGAAAGCTACAAATAAATAAAAAGGAAAGAGAAGGGAGATAATCCTTGATGTGGGCAAAGGTAGAGAAGCTGGAGGCAGATCTGGAAGGTTTTGAAAGCCAGACCAGTCTTCTATTTACAATCTCTGGGTCCCCAGAGGGCAGAAGCTCTGTCCCCCTTCCTTCCTCTTTCTCCGTGGGGGCTCTCAAGGGAACAGAGTGGGGATTTGATACCCCTCCTCTCTCTTTCCCCAGAGTCCAGCAGTGATTGACTCCCCACTGAAGCTAGAGCTGCGAGTCACCGAGCCACCGCGCTGCACTATCAAGCCCTCAGGCACCACCATCTCAGTCACTGCCAGTGTCAGCATTGCCCTGGTCCCGCCCAACCAGCCTGAGGTCCAGCTGTCCAGCATGATCATGGTGCGGGCCCCAACCAGGGAGAGGGAGAAGTGGGCTGGAGACTTTGGGGGCCAGTAATAACCACCTCCCCACTTTTCTACAGGATGTCCGTCTTAGTGCCAAGATGGCCCTCCGGGGGAAGGCACTGCGCACGCAGCTGGACCTGCGCAGGTAGGCAGATGCCTGGGGACCCTGGTAAGCCCTTAACCTCTTTGCACGTCGGTATCTTCAGGAGAATCACACCTGCCCTAATGACGGTGGAGCTTAGATTCAGTTACATCTGTGTAGTATAAACCACTAGAGAGCCCGGGCCTTTTTTATGCATACAAAAGTGCTTTATGAAAGTGTAACTTCCTCTGCATAGGAAGGAAGGCCATGCTATCATCTGTTTACTTTCTAGGGCCATCTGCTCCAGTGTGATAGACATTAGCCACATTGACTGTTTACATTTCAGCAAATTATAATTAGACAGTTCTTCAATTGTATTAAGCCACATTTCATTAGCCACACGTGGCTAGTGGCTACCACCATGGACAGTGCAGATACAGAACATTTCACAGAAAATTCTGCTGGACAGTGCTGTTCCAGCGGGTTAAATGAGATAACACATGAGTGAGACCTCTAAGCTTAGATTTATTCTAGGGACAGATTCTGACACATTCCAGTTGCGTGACCTTAGGCAAATTTCTTCACTTCTTGGGCCTCATTTTCCTCATCTATAAAGTGCAAATCCTAATAGGGCCTACTCTTAGGGCTGTTATTGAAGATAAATCAGTTGGTGTTATATCTTTTTTTTTTTTGCAGTTTTTGTCCGGGGGTGGGTTTGAACCCTCCACGTCTGGCATATGGGGCCAGCACCCTACTCCTTTGAGTCACAGGTGCTGCCCAGTTGGTGTTTTATCTTAAAATATTTTAACTTTTTTTTTTTTTTGAGACAGCCTTGCTCTTGTCATCCAGACTAGAGTGTGATGGCCTCAGCATAGCTCACAACAACTTCAAACTCCTGGGTTCAAGAGATCCTCCTGCCTCAGCCTCTTTTTTTTTTGAGACAAGGTCTCACTACGTCACCCTTGGTAGAATGCTGTGGCGTCACAACTCACAGCAACCGCAAACTCTTGAGTTTAAGCGATTCTCTTGCCTCAGCCTCCTGAGTAGCTGGGACTACAGGCGCCTGCCACAACAGTTGCCTATTTTTGGTTGCAGTTGTCATTGTTGTTTAGCAGGCCTGGGCCAGGCTCGAACCCACCAGCTTTGGTGTATGTGGCTGGCGTCCTGCTCACTGAGCTATGGCTGCCGAGCCACTGCTGCCTCAGCCTCTTGAGTACGTAGTAGCTGGGATGACAGGCACCTCCCATGGTGCCTATTTTCTTTCTTTTTTTTGAGACAAGAGTCTCAATCTGTCACCCTGGCTAGAATGCCATGGCATCATAGCTCATAGCAACTTCAAACTCTTTGGCTTGAGCAATCCTCTTGTCTCACCCTCCTGAGTAGTTGGGATGATAGGTATGTGCCACTACAGCCGGCTAGTTTTTTTCCATTTTTATTTTTATTTTTATTTTTTTTGAGACAGAGCCTCAAGCTGTCCCCCTGGATAGAGTGCCCTGGCATCACAGCTCACAACAACCTTGAACTCCTGGGCTCAAGCGAGCCTCCTGCCTCAATGCCTGGCTATTTTTTTGGTTGCAGCCATCGTTGTTTGGCGGGCCTGGGCTGGATTTGAACCCACCACCTTAGGTGTATGTGGCTGGTGCCTTAGCCACTTGAGCCACAGGTACCGAGCCTTTTTCCATTTTTAGTAGAGACAAGGTCTCACTCTTGCTCAGGCTAGTCTTGAACTCCTGAGCTCAAGCAATCTACCTACCTCAGCCAACCAGAGTGCTAGGATTATAGGCATGAGCCACTGTATCCAGCCAATTTTTCTATTTCTAGTAGAGATGGGATCTCCCTCTTGCTTAGGCTGGTCTTGCCCTCCTGAGCTTAAGCAATCCACCCTTCTCAACCTCCCAGAGTGCTAGGATTATAGGCAACTGGAACTCAGGAACCTCTGATGGGCCTAAGGAGCTTCTAGGCTTTGTGTCCACCAGGCTCCTTTCTCTCTGGCAGGTTCCGAATCTACTCAAACCAGTCTGCACTGGAGTCACTGGCAGTGAGTTGGGAATGGGGGTTGGGCTGGGGCCCAGGCTACAGCCAATGCAAGGCCCACTAACTTGCTGCCCTGTCTTCACCCCCTCTTCCCTCACAGCTGATCCCGCTACAGGCCCCTCTGAAGGCCATGCTACAGATTGGGGTCATGCCCATGCTCAATGGTAGGGTTGGGGTAATGTGGGGGGTGGGTAGGAGGGCTCAGCTGGGTGGACTCAGACTGAGCCAGGGGCTTCCACCCACAGAGCGGACCTGGCGTGGAGTGCAGATCCCGCTGCCTGAGGGTATCAACTTTGTGCAAGAGGTGGTGACAAATCATGCGGTGAGTAGGGGCATGATG
This sequence comes from Otolemur garnettii, assembly GCF_000181295.1. Lineage (NCBI taxonomy): Eukaryota > Metazoa > Chordata > Mammalia > Primates > Galagidae > Otolemur > Otolemur garnettii. The sequence continues at coordinate 7,969,206 of NW_003852418.1, read as the reverse complement.
GAGTTGGAGGGCAGAGCCCTCCTTCCTCCAGACAGCTCCCCAATGCCTTCCATGGCCTGACCCCAGCTTCTACCTTACCAACTGCCCCTCCTATTTTAATCAGACTCCTCTAGCCCTTTGCACAGGCTATGACTTCCCCTTGGAACACTCTTTTCCCATACCACTCCCAAGCCTACTCATCTTTCAGGTCTTAGAGCTAAGAGGGCATGTCCTCCAGGAAGCCCTCCTTGACGCCCAGTCTGTGTTCCTATGGCCCCCATTTCAGCGCCCTTGACACAGAATTAGAAGTGCCGCCTTGTTCTGTCTCTCCCACTAGATTGAAAACCCTTGAAGGCCAAAAACTACCTTTAAACTGTGGCCTCAGTAATTGACTGAGATCCCCCTCTCTGTCCCACTGCACAGGGCTTCCTCACCATTGGGGCTGACCTCCACTTTGCCAAAGGGCTGCGAGAGGTGATTGAGAAGAACCGACCTGCCAATGCCAAGGATGCCCAGACATCTAGTGCCTCCCCACCCTCCATGGCAGCTGCCTGAGCCTTCAACCTCCACCCTGGTGGCTGCATTCAGGACTCCAACCCCCCTCAGCCCCTCTCGCTCCATGTCCACTGCCTGTAGAGCCTGCCCCAACCCCCAGTGCCACAGAAAAGACGGGGTTTGAAGCTGTGCTCAATTTAATTCCATAATTAGTCAATCCATCAATTATAGTCCGTCCACCCCCTCCCCCTGGGCTGTCCTGAGCTGTATTGGGTTCCTGGGATGGGATCAGTGCATCAAAAGGGGCATTCTTTAAGCCGGGAGGGGGCCAGGTCACACCAGTCAGGGACTGCTGCAGGAATAAAGTGCGAGCTTGCCCCTGGGCTGTCCATGGGAGGCATTATGGAGGCAGGACCTGCCCCTGTGCATAAAGGAAGACCTCGTCTATAGTGAGGGAGGCTCAGAAGGGCTAGATCAGGCAGTGGGGAGCTGGTCCCCATTGTCATCAGTACGGCTGCTTGTTCAGGAAGCGGGAGAACATGGTGAAGGCAGCTAAAGGCTTGTCGGTGGGGACCATGTGTCCGGCACCCTGAGGAGCAAAGCTCTGTGAGATTCTGGCCCCTGTCGCGCCCTCCTCATGCAGTTCCTCCCCCCAGGATGCTTCCTCCACCCTAAGCCCTTTATTCTTTCCAGCCTCTATTCTTCCCCCAACACCTCCTCTTACAGGGTCCACGTGGTCACCCAGGATAAAGGATGCCAAGGGGGAAGGGAAGTGGTTCCTGCTCCTTTCCCTGTGGCCCTGTTTCCCTGGCCAGGCCCAGGCCTACCTTGATGGTGAGAAAGGTAATGTGGGAGAACTCCTTCACGAAGCCAGCAATTTGCTCCCCACTCTCCCCATAGTTCACCAACCAGGGCCGGCGCTGCACCTCCATCTGCCCCAACGAGAAATATATCAGCTTACAGCCACCCAGCAGCCCTGAGGGGCAGTCGGGAACTACTCTCCTCTCCGGGTTTGCCCTCTGTCAGCCAGAGCCAATATCAGTCACTCCCAGGTGCATCTGCCCCCTGCCCCTGCCTCCAGCCTATCCCAGGTCCAGGAATCCCTGCCTTACCTTCTGGTTGAGGGAATCCACAAACCACTCATCCCCCATGAAATTGCAGGCCATGTCAACATCTCCATTGTATAACAGTATCTGGTATTTCTGAAGCAGGGGAAAATGACAGGTCCAGAATAAGCCCAGGGTTGGTTCAAGCACTGCCCCTCAAGGAATTTAAGAAGCCTAGCTAAATGGCATGAACCAGGACAGGCTCATGTTTTTTTTTGTTGTTGTTTGTTTTAGTTTAGCTTTGCTTTTGAGACAGAGTCTCACTCTGTTGCCCTGGTTAGAGTACCATGGCATCATAGCTCACAGTAACCTTAAACTCTTGGGCTCAAGTGATCCTCTTGCCGCAGCCTCCCAAGTAGCTAGGACTACAGGTGCCTGCCACAACACCCGTCTAGTTTTTCTATTTTTCTTTCTTTCTTTTTTTTTAAGAGACAGAGTTTTATTTTGTTGCCGTTGGTAGAGTGCTATGGCATCAGAGCTCACAGCAACCTCTAGCTCTTGGGCTTAGGTGATTCTCTTGCCTCAGGCTCCTGAGTAGCTGGGACTACAGGTACCTGCCACAATACCCGGCTATTCTTTTGTTGCAGTTTGGCTGGGGCCAGGTTCAATCCTACCACCCTTGGTATATGAGGCCAGTGCCCTACTTACTGAGCCACAGGCGCTGCCCTAGGTTTTCTATTTTTAATAGAGATAGGGCCTTGCTCTTGCTCAGGCTGGTCTCCAATTCCTGAGATCAAGCACTTCACCTACCTCAGCCTTCCAGAGTGCTAGGTTTATAGCAGGCTTATGTTTTTTGACTGCTTATTATGTGGCCAGAGCTCCACTAAACACTTTATCTATGAAGGTAGATATCATTATCATCCCATTTTACAGATGGGAAAACTGAGGCTCAAGATAGTTAAGAAACTTGCCCAGGATCACATGGTGAGTAAAGGGACTTATACCCAGGCCATGTAACTGCACAGCCCCTGCTCTTAACCACTGTGATGGACAGAACCTGGTTCTAACTTTGCTCTGCCTTGGACAAGGTCCTCTCCCAATCTGGACCTTTATTTGCCATTTGTGACATGATCCAACTAGCTTTTGTCGAACTAAAGGCTCCTTGACTTAGGTAGACCTATTGACCTATAACAGAGCAGCACGGGGTAGGGACAAATCCTGATTCTGCCAACCACAGGACTTTGGCCAAGTGACTTCACCTCTTGGAGTTTTGGCTTCCTCTGTCCTGAGGGGAACAAGGGGTCCCCAGCTTGCCAGGCTACTCCAAGGCCCAATGGCTGTTGGTGGATCCAGCTGTGCTATTCCCACTCACCTGTGAGTTGAGCAGCTTCAGGTACTGGGAGTTCATGCTTTGGTAGAGGCGGCGGTACTGTAGATTCACCAGGAAGCTGCCAGGAGCACATGGGCAGGCCCCAGGAAGACCGACCCAGTGCGGGGGTGGGGGAGTGGGGGGAAAGGAAGAGTCAACAGATCAGACTTTCTCTATCCCAGCTTTAGGAGGCAGACAACTGGGTTTCACTCCCCCTTTTGGCTGAGTTATTTCTCTGGGACTGACTTCAGAAAGCCTCAACTTGCTCCATTTGGAAAGGCATAGGGACACTTTTTGGTTGTTGTAATGACTGGGATGCAATGGCATTTAGGAGCTGGCAGGTGTGACAGTGACAACATAGAACAGGTAGAGCATGGGGACTAACCAAACAGAATGGACTCAAGTGCCTTCTACTGTGCCAGGCATCACCCTTTAACTTGGGGTCACAGGAGATCTGGGCAGCTGGGGATGGTACTGGAGTGTGTGTTGAGATCTACTTAACTAAATACCATAAGTAATAATGATTAATGACCAATGCAGCTACTTCAAAATGAACTGGCTGATCATTTTAGGGTCAGAGATGTTAAAGATTCTATACAACAACTACTTTCAGGGTGGTGTCTGTGGCTCAAAGGAGTAGGGCACCAGCCCCAGCAAAAAAAAAAAAAAAAAAAAAAACCACTACTTTCACTGAGAAATACTAAACAGAGGATCCCTGGGAACCTTTCCCATGCTCACAAGCCCTAACAACCTGCCACAAGTGGCCAAAGGACCTCACTTGCACATGTCCCAGCGTGGCAGCTGCTCGGGGATGTGGAGGGCCTTTCTCACGTAAGGGTCATTGAGGTAGGTGGAGGCAGCTGTGGTGTTGGTGCAGGGGGGATCCATGCGCACCTTAGTCCCAGAACGCAGCAGTACCTGGAAGGCATAGGAGAGGATCAGGGTCTTTACTTCCCTGCTCCCCTCCAACCCTCCAGGAGGAAGCTCAGGCACCTTACACACCTGTTTCCATGACCGCTTGAGTGGCAGGCGAGTGAAGATGTTGCCCAAATCCTGGACCACAGCAGTGGCCTTCTCATAGCTGCAAGCAAAGTAGGGGTATAGGATTGAATCCGCAGATGGGGCTGGGGTTGGCCTAAGAGGTGCACCACAGTACCTACCTTATATGACTGGGTACTCCCCCAGCACATGGGGCATAGAGGTTGTAGATGTTGAGGCCAGAGTTGCCTACGATGTGGGACACTTCCTGAAGCTGCAACGACACACCAAGCCACCATTCTTTCTGGATCCCTGGCTTCTCCATGATCTGACCAATTTGTCCCAAGATTTACTGCTCTCATACTTCACCTCTTATCATCACTTTTCACCCATGATTTTTTTTTTTTGAGAACAAAGTCTCACTATGTTGCCCTTGGTAGAGTGCTGTAGCGTCATAGCTCACAGCAACCTCCAACTCTTGAGCTTAAGTGATTCTCTTGCCTCAGCCTCCCATGTAGCTGGGACTATAGGTGCCCCTGGCTATTTTTTGGTTTGGCAGGCCCAGGTTGGTTTGAACTCGCCAGCTCCAGTGTATGTGGCTGGTGTCCTTGCTGCTGAGCTACAGGTGCTAAGTTTTCACCTACCATTTTCACAACTAGGGAAACTGAGGCTGAGTGGAAGGAATCTTCTAGCCATGGGTCCAAATCCTCATACCACTATTTCCTAGCACTGTAACTTCAGAATTCATGGCCTCAGTTTCCTCTTCTAGAAAACATGGATAGTACACCCCCCTTGAAGGAGAATATTGAAGATCTCTTTTTTTTTTTTTTTTTTGGAGACAGAGCCCCAGCAATCTAAAACTCTTAGCCTCAAGTGATTCTCTTGCCTCAGCCTCCAAGTAGCTAGGACTACAGGTGCCTGCCACAACAGCTGGCTATTTTTAGAGACCAGCCTTCAATCTGGGCCAGGCTGGTCTCCAATCTGTGATCTCAGGCAATCCACCTGCCTCAGCCTCCCAGAGTGCTAGGATTACAGGCGAGTGTCATCTCGCCTGGCCAGAGAATACTGAAGATTAAAAATTAAAACAAACGGGGTTCAGCACAATGTCTGGTACATCCCACACATGTGACAAATATGAGGTCGTCTTTGTCCTGGAAGTCACAGCAGGTGGTGGTGATGGGAATATACACATGTGTCCCAGGGAACACCAAACTGCTGAAAGGTGCAGATAGAAAACAGTGGGGATGGGGGACAGGGAGGGGAAGTAGTCCCATTCTCAGGATTAAGAGTAGCAGGGCTGATGTAGAGTAGGGGCAAAATCTCACAGCGGTCACGCATTCTGGGTCTTTGTTGTCATAGAAGTTACATTTGTTTTGAGAGCAGCAGTGAGTCTGGAGGGAAGACCAGAGCCTATAGGAAATTGGAGTGGAAAATCTGTCAGCCCATGGTGGGCAGGAGGTGAGCACCCCACCCCCCATCATCCCACCGACTTCCCATCAGGACCTGACTCTTGGGGACTAGGAAAGATAGCATAGGGTGTTGGCAGTGCCAAACTCAGTCCCCAAGCTGCCTCAGGCCACAGAGGCAGTCCTCCTTAGTCTCTTTAATTTTTTTTGAGACAGAGTCTCACTTTGTTGCTCTTAGTAGAGTGCTGTGAGGTCACAGCTCACGGCCCTCAAACTCTTGGGCTCAAGTGATTCTCTTGCTTCAACCTCCCAAATATCTGGAACTACAGGCATCCATCACAATGTCTGGCTATTTTTAGGGAGGGGGTCCCCCTCTTGCTCAGGCTGGTCTAGAACTCCTGAACTCTGGCAATCCACCCGCCTCAGCCTCCCAGAGTACTAGGGTTACAGGTGAGAGCCACTGGCCTGGCCCCTTCTTAGTCTCTTTAAATCTTATGTCTACTTTTTGCTCTTTCAGCACCAAGCCCTTCCAGCAACCCTACTCCCCGTGTTCTGCTCATAAATCAGGGCAGGGCCTGGGGTATCATGTGCCTCCTGGACAGACTTGAGATCTCATGACCTGCCCCACCTTAGAGGTTGCCCAACTGCCCCTCTTTCATACCTATTCCCCAGAAGGCCATGGTAGTAGGCGAAATAGACCAGGGAGTTGTCATTCTGCTCATAGGAGGAGAGTCCATTGCCCACAGCGATCCCCTGTGAAACACCCAGGGTGCTCAGCTCACCTGGAGGGTGAAGAGGAGGAGCCTCCCTTGACCTACACTTAGACCTTCATCAGTGTGGTAGCTGAAACCCAGGGTGGCTTGTGGGGGTGGGTGGATGGGTAATCACTCAACATAAAGAACAGGGCTGGCAGCTTGACAGGTGAGCTTCCTGTTGTGGAAGGCATGCAGGCAGACAAAGGGCAGGGAGGTTCTGAAGGAGGCTGAGTTAAGTGAGGACAAGATCAGTCTAACCTTACTAACTGCAAGGCCAAGGCCACAAGGTACCCCCCTTCCCTCTTGCAGAAGCTTTGCACCTGGAGGTTCATGCTGGGGTCCTGCATGACCAGCACAGCCAGGGTGGGGATGTAGATGCCAGCATAGCTCTCTCCAGTCAGGAAAAGCTTGTTGTCCTTGTACTCAGGGAAGAGGCAGAAGAAATCTTTAAGGGCCTCGAAATTGCTCTGGGCGACCTGGGGAAAGCAGAACGGAGGGGATCTGAAGGTTCTGGTATTTAAGCTGGAAAGAACCTCAGAAATAATGACATCAATCCACCCCATCTGTGCAAAAGGAAGTGACTTGGCCACAACCACTCTACATAGCATGTAACAGAGCCAAAACTAGATGTCGAGGCCATTGCTCTCTTTCCCCCCATTATGCCACTTTTAGAGAACCCAGCAGCCTGGGCCAGATGGGCAGGCACCTCACCTCAGTGTCATTGGTTGCATAAGATTTGTCTTCGGAGTAGGAGAAGCCCACCCCAGCTGGGGACTCGAGGTACAACACATTGGCAATCTAGAAGGGAGGAGGAAATGAGCTAAAGAGAGTTCCCAGCACCATCCAGGTGCCAGACGCCCCCACAGGACCCACAGCCTCTGCTATACCAGGTTCCAAGAATAGGGGTTATACTCCAGGGTGACACCATCTGGCTGGATCTGAGGAGGAAAGAGATGGCCCATAAGTCCTAAGGATCAGGAAAGTGGAGGGGAAGAACCACCATACTAGGCCCTTTACTGGTGGGCGACCCTTCTGAGAGGCACAGGTGGTCAAGTCAATGGGATAGATGAACAAACAGGCTCAGGAGGAAGAAAACATTTTCAGGAAATCAGTTCTCGTATCCCTTTCAAATCTGTCCCTTCCCTCTCTATTTCCTGGGTCATGTGGAAGGAAAGGGCTGCTGTCCACTCACCAGGAAGGGGCCGTGCTCGGTGAGCAACCCATCCAAGGAGCTGCAGCCGGGACCCCCATTGAGCCAAAGCACCACAGGACTGTGCTCAGGATCCTTCTGGGACTCCACAAACCTGGGAGCGGGATCAGGGCAGTGTTGGCACCAGTGAAGAGGCACCTTTTAGTCTTGCCAGCCCCCAGGCACCTGCAGGGGACTTCAGAACACCTCCCACCCCCGCCATTGCCCCCAGGGGGCTTCGCAGTGCTCCCTCCCAACTCCGCCCGGGGCGCCAGACCAGTAGTGGAGGCGCTTGGAGCCGGAGCCTTTGAGGTGGCCGGAGAATTGGCGGAAAGAAGGCTGCTTGGTCAATCCAGGGAGGAACTGGATCTCGTCCTGGGCAGGGGCAGCCTCGCCTCGGGGCGCCCAGGATCCGAGCAGCAGGAACAGCGGCAACAGCGCGGCTGGGACCATCTGCGGGAAGCAGCAGCGGGTTCGGCGGTTTACTTGCTTCTCAGCTCTTGGGTGCAGCCGCCCCTGGGAGGAGCTGGCGGCGCAGAGGCGCGGGGAGCCCCCTCCAGGCCCAGCTGCCACCCGCTGAGCCTCCTCCGCTGCGCGCAGACCCAGGGCTCAGGGATCCCTTCCAGCCTCCGAATCCTCTCACCTCGGTTCCCCGCGTCCTCGCTCTCCAGTAGGTGCCCAGGGACTGGAAGTCATGTGTACTCTGAGTCACGTGGGCTCTGGCGTCACATGACAGTCCCCTTTCGGGCCCCTCTTTGGTTCCCGCGGGCCTGGTAGTGCGGTGCGGTCAATGCCGGGTCAAGGTCTGAGGCCTCGCAGGTCATAGCCCAGGCTCCCGCGATCCTGTTGTAGGCTGCCAAGTTCCCCAGCCTCGCTGAGTTCTAGGCGGGAAGGCTGAGCAAGCGGCACTAGGACCCCTGGACAGAGCCTTGGGGAAGGGAGTCGGGGTGGGAGAAATGCCTTACAAGGTCCCCTGGTGGTCACTGTCTGAGCCCGCAGCCCAAAATAGCTCCTGGCACTTGCTGGCCAGCCTCATGGCCGGGAGATGGCTGCTCCCTCTGACCCTGTGGGGCTAGGTGCACCCCGGGGGCCTGCACTTTCAGAACCCCCTCCGACCCGCTTCCACCGCGTGCACGGTGCCAACATCCGCGTGGACTCCACTGGGACACGGGCCACACGCGTGGAGAGCTTCGCCCACGGCTTGTGCTTCAGTAGCGAGCCTCTGGCCCCGGGTCAGTTATTCCTGGTCGAGATCGAGGAGAAAGAGCTAGGCTGGTGCGGTCATCTGCGCCTCGGTCTGACTGCGCTGGACCCCGCCAGTCTGGCCGCCGTGCCAGAGTTTTCGCTACCCGACCTGGCCAGCCTAGGCCACACCTGGGTCTTTGCTATCACGCGCCACCACAACCGTGTACCCCAGGAGGGCCATCCGGAGACAGAGGCAGCGGTCCCCAGCCGGCCCCCGGCCCTGATGGTGGAACCGTATCTGTGCATTGAGCAGTTTCGCATTCCCCGGGATCGCCTGGTGGGCCGCAGCCGCCCAGGGCTCTACAGCCACCTCTTGGACCAGCTCTATGAGCTGAACGTGCTGCCTCCGACCGCGCGCCGTAGCCGCCTGGGAGTCCTCTTCTGTCCACGCCCGGATGGCACTGCCGACATGCACATCGTCATCAACGGCGAGGACATGGGCCCAAGTGCAAAGGGGCTGCCAGCTGCTCAGCCCCTCTACGCAGTGGTGGACGTATTTGCCTCCACCAAGAGCGTGCGCCTGGTCCAGCTTGAGTATGGATGTAGGTATCTCGCTCCGTGGGCAGTGACCCCTCCTGGTCCACTGTGGGGACAGGAATCTACTAGGACTCCCTGGACAGCTAGCTAGGCCTTGTCTGTCCTGCACTATTTTAAAAGTGTGAATATCTGGCTTAAAATACATCTCTGTATGTGATCTTGCACAAGTCACTACCTGGCTCTGGGTCTGAGCATAGCCACCTTGTTAAGATGCCCTTACAATTTCTCCCTTTTCATTCCTAGGGCAGGGATTCTTTTTCTTTTTTTCCATAAAGGTGCCAAGATGATTCTGTGGGAAAAGGCCAGCTTTTAATATTTATTTATTTATAGAGACAGAGTCTCACTATGTCCCCCTCCGCAGAGTACGGTGGTGTCATGCTCACAGCAACCTCAAACTCTTGGGCTTACCTGATTCCCTTGCCTTAGACTCCCAAGTAGTTGGGACTATAGGTGCCCAGCACAATGCCTGGCTAGTTTTTAGATATAGGGTCTCTCTCTTGCTCAGGCTGATCTAGAACTCCTGAGCTCAGGCAATCCCTCCCCCTAGGCCTCCCAGAGTGCTAGGATTATAGGAGGCATGAGTCATTGCCCCCAGCCAGAGCAGGGATTCTAAATTAAGGTGTTTTTTGTTTGTTTGTTTTGTTCTGAGACAGTCTTACTTTGTCCCTCTTGGGCTCAAATGATCCTCTTACCTCAGACTCCCAAGTCGTTGGGACTACAGGTGCCTGTCACAATGCCTGGCTATTTTTTAGAGACAATGTCTTGCTGTAGCTCAGGCTGGACTCAAATTCCTGAGCTCATGACTCAGTGCCTGTGGCTCAAGCAGCTAAGGCACCAGCCACATACACCTGAGCTGGCGGGTTCGAATCCAGCCCGGGCCGCCAAACGACAATGACGGCTGCAACCAAAAAATAGCTGGGCATTATGGCGGGCGCGTGTGGTCCCAGCTACTTGGGAGGCTGAGGCAGGAGACTTGCTTGAGCTCAGGAGTTGGAGGTTGCTGTGAGCTGTGATGCCATGGCACTCTACCCAGGGGGACAGCTTGAGGCTCTGTCTCAAAAAAAAAAAATCCTGAGCTCAAGCAGTCCACCCAGCCTTGGTGTCCCAGAGTGCTAGGATTACAGGCGTGAGCCACCATGTCTGGCCCTAAATTAAGTTTAGATCTGGCCTCTTTGAGAATGGTGTACTCTTTTTATTAGAAAAATGCTTATAGGGTGGCGCCTGTGGCTCAGTGAGTAGGGCGCTGGTCCTATATACCAAGGGTGGCAGGTTCAAGCCTGGCCAAACTACAACAACAACAACAAAATAGCTGGGCGTTGTGGTGGGCACCTGTAGTCCCAGCTAATTGGGAGGCTGAGGCAAGAGAATCACCTAAGCCCAAGAGCTGGAGGTTGCTGTGAGCTGTGATGCCATTGCACTCTACCGAGGGCGACAAAATGAAACTCTATCTCTAAAAGAAAAAAAAAAAGAAAGAAAGAAAGAAAGAAAAGAAAAGGAAAATGCTTATAAGGCCAGGTAAGGTGCTGTGACTCACACCTGTAATCCTAGCACTCTGGGAGGCTGAGGTGGGTGGATTGCCTGAGCTCACAGTTTCAAGACCAACCTGAGCTAGAGGGAGAACCCCTTATCTCTAAAAAAATAGCCAGGTGCTGTGGCGGGTGCCTATAGTCCCAGCTATTTGGGAGGCTGAGGCAAGAGAATCACTTGAGCCTAAGAGTATGAGGTTGCTGGGAGCTATGACGCCTTAGCACTCTACTGAGGGCAACATAGTGAGACTCTGTCTCAAAAAAAAAAAAGAAAGAAAAATGCTAATAGATTTGGGGACATTGGTTTAGATGCATTATAGACCTCAGACTGAGAGCTTCTTAACCCTGAGGTTTGTTTCCTTATAGCCCTTTAAGCATTTTATTTATAACTTTGCTCATGTTTCTCAGATTCAGTGAACTGGAGCCCACCTTGCCGAGTCTGTGCTGGAGGCTGTGGTTGCACAGGCAAATCAGGCACTACCCTGCCCCCAGAAGCTAAATGAAGGGGGAAGGGACTATGCTGAGTGCTAGGATTGGAACAAGGCTGAGGCATTGTAATAGTTTTCAGGAAGAGGTGCTTCTTTCTTTCTTTTTTTTTTTTTGAGATGGAGCCTCAAGCTATCCCCCTGGGTAGAGTGCCATGGCATCACGCTCACAGCAACCTCCAACTCCTGGGCTCAAGCGAGTCTCCTGCCTCAGCCTCCCAAGTAGCTGGGACTACAGGCGCCCGCCACAACGCCTGGCCATTTTTTGGTTGCAGCCGTCATTGTTATTTGGCAGGCCCGGGCTGGGGATTCGAACCTGCCACCTTAGGTGTATGTGGCTGGCGCCTTAGCCGCTTGAGCCATAGGCGCTGAGCCAGAGGTGCTTATTTCAGCCACATAAACAGCCCCATGAAGCATGCTGGGGCCCAGAGGCAAAAAGGACTTCTCTAGGTTAATGGCAAAGTAGAGGCCAAGATCTAGATCTTCTGGGTCTTGGTCTCAGACCCACCCTTCAGTTTTGTTTGCCTTTGACAACCCTTCTTCCCACAGTGCCATCCCTGCAGACTCTGTGCCGCCTAGTGATCCAGAGGAGCGTGGTGCACCGCCTGGCCATTGATGGGCTCCACCTGCCCAAAGGACTTAAGGATTTCTGCAAGTATGAGTGAAGGTCTGCAGTCCCCTGAAGCAGGACCATAGGAATGCATCCTGGCCCCAGAGCTGGGGCTGGTCTGAAACTGGCCACACTGCTGCCAGGCAGGACCAGAAATAAACACAGCTAATGTTAACACACTGGAGGGTCTCCTTGTCCCTACAGCCTGTGAGAGGCATTTCTTTTAGAATCACTCTGGGTGAGCAGGTCAGAGCAAGAGAGAGTATTTTATTTTATTTATTTTATTATTTTTCATTTATTTATTTATTTAGAGACAGAGTTTCACTATGTTGCCCTTGGTAGAGTGCTGTGGCATCACAGCTCATAGCAACCTCCAGCTCTTGGGCTTGGGTGATTCTCTAGCCTCAGCCTCCCAAGTAGCTGGAACTACAGGCGTCTGCCACAATGCTCAGCTATTTTTTTGTTGTTGTTGCAGTTTGGCCAGGGCTGGGTTTGAACCTACCACCCATGGTATATGGGGCCAGTGCCCTACTCACTGAGCCACAGGCACCACCCTATTTTATTTTTTTGAGACAGTCTCATTTTGTCACCCTTGGTAGAGTGCTGTGTCATCATAGCTCACAGCAACCTCAAATCTTAGGCCCAAGTGATTCTCTTGCCTCAGCCTCTGGAATAGCTGGGATTATAGGTGCCTGCCTCAGACTCCCAGAGTGCTAGGATTACGGGTGTGAGCCACCATGTCTGGCTGAGAGAGCATTTTAGACATCATCTACCAGGGGTTCTTAGTCTGGCTACTTGTTAAGCATCACTGGGATGCAGAATGTTGATGTCCCACACCCCATCTCTAGAGATTCTCATTTGATTTGTTGGAGATGAAAGGCCTAGACCTTGTTTTTTGTAAAAGTTTCCCTAGAGACTGTAATGTACAACCAGAGTTGAGAAGCATTTTCCTAAAAGAGATTCTAACTTCGGTACATATTATAATCACTCCAGGAACTTTGAAAAAGATTGCTATCTGGGCCTGACCCTAGGACACACACTACCCAGGCATGAAGCATTCGCCTCCTTTATTTCCATTTTTGATCATTTACTTCCTTACAAGTGATCTCATTTCATCCTTGTGACTCTTATTGAGGTAATAGGTAGTTACTCTCACTTTACAGATAAAGAGATCAGGAACAAAACTGTCCAGGTGACTTCCCCAAGGTAAGGACACAAGAACCTAGAACACCCAGGTTCTGGTCCAGGGCTCTTTTAACTCCATCCTATTGTCATGTATGGATTCTAGAATGAACAGGTCAATGCTGTGAGGTGGGTTCCAGGTGTAAAGGGGAGGAATTATGAGGTGACATTCCAGAAGGGTAGAGAAGAGAGGACAGGAGGCAGATGACTATTCCCTCACAAACAGGAGCTTTGGGCCAGCCATGTCCTACTTCTTGTCTCCACAGACTCATCACGGTCTTCTGCCTTCTGGTCAAGGTGAGGGGGGGAGGGCACCGCAACTTCCCTTGAGAATTTGCTTTCTTGCTCTGGGGAGGTGGAGGTTCTGCTGGGCATTGGGGGGCTGGCCCAGGGTTAATTCTCTTAGAAGAAAAGCCATCCCAAAGGTCCTTGCCAATGAATAAATACCCACTTGCTCACTCATTCATTCAACAAGCATTTCACCAATCACCTCCTCAGTGTTGGGGACTGGAGTATGGCTATGAGTAACGCCTCATTCCCAATCTCTACACAGTCCTCTTGGGCTGGTCTTAATTGCTTCTGCTCCCAAGCTCTGCTCCTGTGCCCTGCCCCTCAGGGCCTACTCCTGATGGAGACCAAGAATAACATTCCATCTCATTCTTGTCTCTGCAGGTGGGGCTGCTTCTCCAGGCTCATCCCTTGGCCTCTACAGTCCTGTAGAGCCAGTGGTGGTGGCCTCTGGTGGACTAGGCCAGAAAGCTGAGCAGGTGGCACCTGTTGCCCAGGCCTGGGGCCCAGCCCTGACAATGCCAGAAGCCAGGGGCTGCCCTGGGGGGGCTAGCTGGGAGACACTGCGGAGAAAGGAGTACAGCCGATACTGCCACAAATTCCCCCACGTGAGGCAGCCAGAGAGCATGGGCTGGGAGGATGGCTGCTCCAGAAACAGAGCTCCCCACCTGGGTGGCCCCAGCAGGCCTGGGCCCCTGCTGCTGTGTGGGCTGTCACCGGGAGTTCTGCCAATGCCCTCTGAAGCAGGAGGGAAGGAGGCTGGCTCCCAGCCCGACATCTGCATCCTTACCCTGGCTATGATGATCGCTGGCATCCCCACCGTGCCCGTCCCAGGCCTGCGGGAAGAGGACCTGATCCGGGCTGCTCAAGCTTTCATGACCGCCCATCCGGAGCCAGAGGGAGCTGTGGAGGGCGCCCGGTGGGAGCAGGCACACCCTCACGCAGCCTCTGGGCAGATGCCCCTAGTGAGATCCAGGAGGGGCCAGCCTCCTGGCTCCTGCTTGTAGCTGGATGAAATAGCACCGGACACATAGGGTGGCTTTTCCGTATGGTTCTTGGGCAGACAGGGTTGGGAGCGCCTATGGCAAGGACAACAATAGGGTGGATGGTTGAGCCATTTTGACAAATTTCAGTCCTTCATTAGGGACTTCCAGACCCTAGGAAGTTTTTCCAGATACCACTAAGACAGGAGATAGGTCTCATCAGAGAGATAGGAGGTGGAGGCCTTGTTTGGAGTCAAGGCTGCTTTTATATTGTTCTAAGGACTTGATCAAATTTTTTTTCTTTGAGATAGTCTCAATATGTCACCCTTGGTAGAGTGCTGTGATGTCACAGCTCACAGTGACCTCAAACTCTTGAGCTTAAGCGATTCTCTTGCCTCAGTCTCCCGGAGTACTTGATCAAAATTTCTTGTACAACCTCCTAGGCTATGTGAATTCCCCTCTTGCCTGAAATTTCCCAGCATGTTGGAGGCAGGTCATAGGACTGTTAAGCAAGCAAGGAAAATTAATACTTAGTTGAATACTCACTAGGTGTGTCTTACTGACCCTGTGGGAAGCCCCATTTATATAGTCAAATCAAACTGAAGCTTAAGAGAGGAGATGTGGCCAGTCCTATAGCTAGTAAAAGGCAGAACCAGGGCAGTGCCTGTGGCTCAGTGAGTAGGGTGCCGCCCCATATATCAAGGGTGGTGGGTTCAAACCCAGCCCCAGCCAAACTGCAACAAAAAAAATAGCTGAGTGTTGTGGCCGGCGCCTGTAGTCCCAGCTACTCGGGAGGCTGAGATAAGAATCACCTAAGCCTAGGAGTTAGAGGTTGCTGTGAGCTGTGACACCACAGCACTCTAGGCAGGGTGACAAAGTAAGACTCTGTCTCTAAAAAATAATAATAATAAAATAAAAGGCAGAACCAGGCTCAAAAGTCAGGAGCGGAAGGAACCAGGATTCATGTGCAGTGTCATACTCCAAAACTGCCCTCCACAGAACAAAAAAGCTAGACAAGTACTGGACTGTGTAACATTCAAGTTTATTGACTCCAGGATGGGGGAGGGGGGAAATTGCTGGAAGCCTGGCTGAACCAACTCCGGAGAGGGTCCTCTTCCTTTGCAGGAAAGCTCCCAGGCCAGCTTCCTCAAGGAAGATGGGTCAGGTGAGTCATCTTATGACTGAGGCAGCTGTCGCCAAGCCCCAGCTCTCAATCTCACCACCCAATCTCTTATCTTAGACCAGGAATTGCTTGGTTAGGCCCCATTTACAGAAAAGATTTGCTGATTTCTGTCTTAGGGAGCTAGGTACCTTCTAGGTAGCAGGCTATGGTAGATTAGAAGACCCTTGGTCCTTATTCTGGAAAGAGGACCCACAGAAATACGCTAGTGTGAGTGTGTAAGGGTGGATGTGAGTGTGTACACATGCATGCACACCTCTGGGAGTATGCTTACTCTGAGTAAGTAATCAGAGTTGGACCTGCTCATAAGGGCCAATCCAGCTGTCGGCTAGTTCCCGCAGGGTACTGTACCTCCGCTCAAACTCCTCCTTGCTGCAGTACTGCAAGAGCCGACCCACCTCCTCAGTGAGGTGAGTCACTGCCAAGTGCTTGTCTAGAGTCTCATTCCACTTGCTGCCCAAGATGTTGTCTAAACCGGTGGCACAGCCTGTCGCCCATTGATCAGGCAACATGTCGGGCTGGAGCACCTGGTGGCGGGCACTGAGCATGGCTAGGATGTGGCGGCAGGGCAGGTGGAAGGCTTGGTTAAAGTAGCAGCTGCAGCTGGCCGGGGGCTGGGGCTGCACCTTGTGAGTGTCTTCCAAGATCTGTATATTCATCTTTTCTGAGCCAGAGCCGATGAGATGTGTGGATTTCTGGACCACAGCAAACTCGCCCAGGCAGAGCTGGGCTGCTGGCGCTGTGCAGATGGCATTGAGGGAGTGCTGGATGAGGGATTCTACCAACTGCTCCATTTCGGGGCTCTCAGGGCTGGTGTCTGAAGGGGTAAGACTGTCCTGGGGATTCAGGCCCACGTTAAAGCTTCCCTTGTCTCCAGAGTTCTGCTGCATGTATCGGAACAGAGAGGCCAAGCCTTGTTTCTCAGATGGGGTGGTGCCAAAGAATTGGCTGAGGATGCGGGTGGTGACTTCGAGGCTGTGGAAGTAGTGGCTGCTCTCGGTTTGGCTTCTCCAGCGGTGGGCCAGCCAGATGCGGTCGTTGAGCAGGCAGTGTGCATGGAGCTCAGGCAGCTTAGCCGGGGGGATGCAGTTGCTCATGAGTGCATGCAGCTTTCTCAGGTTGCCTGCTGTGGCTGAGCACATCGTGCTCTGCAGTGAAGTCAGGAGCACCCTTTCCACAGGCTGTTCAAGAGATAGTTGATAGAACTTGCCCTGGAGGAACTTACAAATGTGGAAGGCTGAGAGCAGAACCTCAGCTGTGGGGAACTCCATGGCTAGGGTTGGCAGGGGTAGAAAGTAGGGATCCACGAGGATAGTACAGACTCTTTCCCATGCTGGGTTAAATTTCTTGAACACCTGGAACATCTGGGCCAGGCCTTCAGCATCCTCCTTGGTAGGGATGGCAAAGTAGACTGCCCGGGCAAGATGACCCTCTAGCTGTACCCGAGGTCCATCCACCAGGAAGGTATATAACACCTTTCCCCTTGGGTTATAGGTCCGGTGAATAAATAAGATCTCAGGGAAACGGGCAAAGACACCCTGCATAAAGCAGCTCTGGAAGTTGAAGGTATCTAACTGGGCAGTCTTGGTAACCTGATGCAGCAGCACAGGTGGGCTTGAGTTCTTAATCAGAAGCCCATTCATCATTGTCAGGGACATGGGGGAGATGGAAGATGGCTAAATGCTGAGATCAAAATGCTGAGGCTGCTGTCCAGGAGGCTTTGTGTCTCTCAAACTTCAAGTAAGCTGAGGCCTGAGGCTGTAGTTCCCAGATGTTTTCCCAAAGATGGGCCTGTGGAGAGAGGAGCAGAGGCTTAAAAGGACAGTAGGGACTTGCCTCTTTATTCATCCAGATAATACTTGTTGAACACTTATTATGTGTCAGCACCATTTTAGGGAGGGATAAACACTAAACATGTAAACAAATAAGCAAGGATATATTAGATCACAAAGGTATAAAGACCACAAAACTGAGTAGTCAGAGAGCAAATTGGGGAAGGGAGGGACATTGTAGTTAAGATGATAAAGAATGCCTTGCCTCTCTGGGTGGGGGGAGGATGAAGTCGGAGCTGAGACCTAAATGAGCCAGCCATGGAAGATACAGTTCCAGGGGATTTAAGTAGGTGTAAAGGTTAGAGCTGCATATGGCCTATTTTCTAAGATTGCATCCTAAAATGTGTAAAGTACTTTATATTTACAAATTACTTGATGGCATCCATTTTGTCCTTTGGTCCTGGTGTACATAAGAGAACTGCAATTGCCCCAAACTTGCTATGTGATCTTGGGCAAGTCAGTGACCTTCTCTGAGCCTCAATTCTTTCCACCATAAAATGGGGCTAACAAACGTGCATAGTTTCTCCTGCCTCTACTGATATCCCTCTACTAACTGCAACGCTCTATTCCAAAGTTTCCTCTCTGTTTGGCCCTTCACGGGGCTATTATGCCCATTTTACAGGTCAGAAACTAAGGCTCAAAGAAGTTAAGCGACTTGCCTACCATTACCCTGCAAGTAGCTGGAAGCTGAATTTTGGGCTCGGGATCCTGACCGCTTCTCACACGTGGAATCCATAAACCAGGATCAGATAAGGAATATGGCCTTTGACCTCTCACTTTTAACCAGGGTGGGAGATGTGCCATGCCCGTTCATAGTACTAGTACGGCTGAAGCCAGATGAGAAGTTACCCTCCCACCCCTTTGGAAGCTGTGTAATAGCTTACCGCAGTGATCAGCTGCTTCACACCTCCACCCCTTCAGAAATCACCCACAGCCTGGCTCCGTCGCCATTTCTCCCTATTTGACCCTGCCGACTCTGAGTGACTTCCAGATTTGCCAACCACAGCGTCAGCCTCGCTGTGACACAGACCAATGGCCTGAGGAGTTCGCGTTCAGTCTTTAGTCTACAGACCAATCATGGTCTGACGATTTGTGGGCGGGTAGTGTTGCCAGGGTTACGAGGGGCTCGGCTGACGATAACCAATCAAAGCCCGAGGACACTTGCATCTGAGCCCGGAGGCTGGAACTCTGAGCCTCCCTTCAGGCTAGACAACAGGAAGGGCACGTTATTATGGAAACTCCCTCAAAGGCCGAAAATGAAAAGGAAAATAAATAGCAATATTTTACAGAAATCAGCTTTTTTTTTTTTGCGAATGTGTCAAACTCCACAGCCACTGGGGGTTGGGAGAGGGTGTAATTGTACTGTGCATTCCACCTTGAGGAGAAATGGAGGCCCTGGCCTCAAGTTTTGCCTCTCCTTAAAGGGTTGGTAGCTGGGGAATTTCAGATAACCTTGAGCAAGCCAAATCTTGCTGGTCTAGCCCAATTCCCTTCAAAACTTTACAAGTCAAATAGGTGCAGAATGGTGCTGTGATTTGTTTAAGGTCCTGGTGAACTACCTGTTGTGTAAGAGTGGATTGGCTGCCATCTTTTGTCCTCAGTTTCCCTGAAGATGGCAGACCTAGAAGCTGAGTAGCTATCAGGCTTTAGATAAGTAAGATTACCAAGTAGCAGCCTGTAATCTTAGCATTCTAGGAAGCTGAGGTGGGAGGATCTCTTTGAGAGGATACCTGGGAAGGGTGAATTTTAGAACAGACATCTTCTCAAAGAGACCCCAAGGATACACCTGCAGGGTCCTCTCCATGGTGACTCAGCTCTTAGGAATTTATAGACTTAACTTTCTGGGACCTGGAAATTTCTGCTTCTGTGAAATCCTGTAGATCTGTAGAGGCTGGAACAGCTTCTCCTGCTTGATTCAAACTGACCAATGAGAAAGGTATCCCTGGGTTGGAACTTTTTGACTGGACATAAAAAGGAAAGAACAAACCAGGCCAGGAGGCCTGGCCATTTTGAATCTTCTATGCCTTTTGTTCTGCTGGCTGAAATAAAGTTCTTCCTCATAAACATGGTGTTTGGGTGCTCTTCTCTCCATTGGGCCTTGTCTTCCTGCAATACCTTGAGCTCAGGAGTCTGAGACCAGCCTGAGCACGACCTTGTCTCTACTAAGTAGAAAAATTAGCTGGGCATTGTGGCGGGCATCTGTAGTCCCAGATAGTTGGGAGGCTGAGGCAGGAGAATCCCTTGAGCCCAGGAGTTTGAGTTATAGGGAACTGTGACCGTGCCATTATACTCCAGTCTGGGTGACAGTGATACCTTCACTCAAAAATTAATCAATCCACACTAGAGTGCCCATTTCCTGACAGTGAAGTCAGAGGTCTGCTCTACAATTCCTCTTCCTTCCCAGATCAAGCAAAACACACTTCCCCTGCTTATTTGATTTTATTTAAAAAATGAAACATATTTATTTAAAAAAATGAAACACAACTTTATTTAATATAAATAAAAATAGTAACAAATAACAGACTTTTCATAAACAGCAGCAACAGCCAAAGATCACCCTCCTCCTTCTCTCTGTCCCTGAAAACATGCCCTTTTACCAGACCCATTGTGTATCACCCTATCCTGGGGCAGGGGTTCATCTTTGTAAGGTGAATAAGATCTGATCTTAGAGGTTGGTGGAGACAGATGGGTGACCTTTCAGCATGGAGATAACTTTGGCCTTGAACATTGAATGAGGGTCCCAAGGAATCCAAAGGTAGGATCGAAAGGACTGTTACACAGTGGGGTTCTTTCTCCCCCTATTGTAAGAGTCTTCCCAGCCCTACCTAGGAAGGGAATAGCTAAAATGCTGAACCCTAGCCTGTCCTGCCCACTTTGAACTCTCAAACTTCTAAGAAGAGGGATTTTTGGTCCCATGTATTATTGCGTCCTGAATCAAGGCTGCAGCAGAAGGAAGTCCTTCCCCTTCCTCTTGCTTTCCCCAGAGGAAAGGGAGGCAGCCCACGTCCTTGAAATCTCCTGGCTGCTGATTGGACTCAGGTGGCTGACATGGGTTAGCCCAGATGTCCACAATCTTGCGCAGGGTGGAATAGCGTTCTTCCAGCTCTGGCCCCTCAGTCTGCATTAGCAGGTTTGCCAGCTCCCTGCTTAGGTCCTGAATCATGTTGTTTCGTCCCTCCCTCTCAGGCTGGCTTGTGTCTGGGACCACACTATGGTCCTGCAACTCTCCACTGGGCCCAAGGAGGTGCTGGTACTTCTTCTGCCACCTGCGACACACCATGGCTTCATCAACCGGCTGCTGGCTGGTGTGCAGCAGGGCCAAAATGTGCCGGCATGGCAGGCGGTACCATTGCTGAAAGTAACAGCTGCAGCTACAGCCATCTTTGCTAACCTGGTGGGAGTCCTCTAGCAGCTGCACGTCCACTGACGAGCCAGCCATTTCCACCAGGTGGGTGGAGTTCTGTACCACCTCCCACTCATTGTGGCACAGCTTATAAGCTAGTTCAGAGCCAGTCTGGTGCAAGGTGTCTAACATGCCAGCCTGGGGGGGCTGCACCTGTGGCTGCTGCTCCAGCTGCACCTGCTGTGAGTTCGGTTTTGTCTCTTCCACAGGGACTCTGGTGAGGGTCCCCCCACAGATTCCAAAAGCTTTCTTAGACTTTGGTCCCATGCTTGCTGGCCGAGCTCTCTTTAACTTGGGAGGAGCTGTGGGCAAGTTCTTCAAGCCTTTGATATTAAAGAAGTCAATGTAATCTACAAAGCAGAGGATGCAGTCCAGCAGGGATTGCTGTTTCCGGAACAGGCTTGACACCTTGCTGGTGACAATATCTAGGCTGTCCATGTAGGTGTTACACGCATGCAGGCCCTTCCTGACATGCATGTACCACAGCAGTTCACAGGTGAACCAGTGGGTCTGTAGGAAGTTGAAGAGATCCTCATCTAGTAGGGCCTGGGACATCTGACAGAGATTTTTCAAGCTGGCATCAGAAGTGATAAACACAGCCTCCCGCAGGGCTTCCTTCATGAGCCTTTTAAAAGATGGATTTGCCGAACTACGATGCAACTTCTTCTCCAAGAGGCGGGTGGTGTGGTAGATGGAAAGGAGGATGCGGGCAGCAGGGAAGATCTCCTGCAGGATGGCCCGGTGAGGGAATGAAGGGTCCACAAAGACCACCTTGACCTTGGGCCAATCAGAGTTGAACTCAGTGAAGATGCTTAGCATCTTGGCCACGGAGGTGGCTGTCTCCGCCTTGAGCACAGCAAAGTGTACCACTCGACCTTCCCGTTCCTTGTTCTCCACCAAGAAAGCATAGAGGACGTGGCCCTGGGCATTCTCCACCCGGTGTAGCAAGAGATTCTCTGGGAAGCGGATGAACAGGTCACTCATTTTGCTGCTCTGGAAGCTGAGGCGGTCCAGGTCTTGGCTGTCACCCACACTGAAGGAAGCCATGGAACCCTCGTCTACCTTAAGAAAGTTCTTCATCACATTTGCTATCTTGGCCAGGTCAGAAGGAGTGATGCCTTCCTGCTCTGGCTTCGAGGGCACTTGTACATTCTCTAGGCAGAACAGCGTTTCGACAGGGGACTTTCCAGTGTCAAGGTCTTTAATGATTGTGGGTTGGACAGGCTGGAGTTTCTGTAGGCACATTTTCTTTTGAGATTTGCCAGCAGTGTCTCCTCCAGCACCAGCGGTTTTGGAGTTACCATGCATATGCTGGGTGTTTAGTTCACTGATGAACAGTCTATCTAACCTCTCGTTGTACCTGAGGAGCACATACGCTGGGCACACGTCCGCCTCCCGTGTTCTCTTCCTATTTGACTGGGTCCGGATACAGACAAACTTCACCTGCACATATCTAGGGAAGGTAGAAATGACAATAAGAAAGGTGCTGACCACTTCCTCCATAAAGATAAAATCCTGTAGGGATTTATATTGGCTAAGAAACAACAATGTAGTATAGAGTTAAGGATGGAAGATTTGTATCCTCTTTCTGATCCCAGAGTATCCTGCTTTTTCAAGACCCTCTCCAAATACAGCCCTCTCGTGTTCCTCTACAGCAATTCTTAGCCCCAACTCCTTTCATTCTCTCCGTTGCCGTCTGTTGCTGCCAACAATTCAATCTGGGGCAGGATACAAGAGAAATCAGACAAGAGGCAGCAGCAGAGAGAGAGTTGGTTACCCTCTGTTTAAAACGTCCCTGTCTTGCGCCTGTAATCCTAGCACTCTGGGAGGCCAAAGTGGGTGGATTGCCTGAGCTCAGGAGTTTGAGACCAGCTTGAGCAAGAGCAAGACCCCGTCTCTACTAAAAATAGAAAAATTAGCCAGGCATTTGGCAGGCGCCTGTAGTCCCAGCTACTTGGGAGGCTGAGGCAAGAGGATCACTTGAGCCCAAGAGTTTGGGGTTGCTGTGAGCTATGATGCCATGGCCTTCTGTGGAAGGCAATACAGTGAAACTCTGTCTCAAAAAAAAGAAAGTCCGGGTCACTCCTGTCCTTTGGAAGCTACTCCCTTTTCTTCCTCCTCCAGAGGTGGAAAGCAAGGTTGAAAGCAAGGCTGGAGTATACTGGGCTGGATCAGTGGTTCTCAGCTGAGCTCTCAGGGTCCTCCAGGATTAGAGAGCATTTGGAGAGAATTCAGTTTTCTTTCTTTCTTTTATTTTATATTTTGAGACAGAATCTCACTCTATTGCCTTGGGTAGAGTGCCATGGTGTCATAGCTCAAAGCAAACTCAAAGTCTTGGGCTCAAGCGATCCCCTTGCCTCAGCCTCCCAAATAGCTGGGACTACAGGTGCCCACCACCACACCCAGTTTGTGGTTCTATTTTTAATAGAGATGGGGTCTCACTCTTGCTCAGGCTGGTCTGGAACTCCTGAGCTCAAGTAATCCACTCACCTCAGCCCCCAGAGTGCTAGGATTACAGGCTTTAGATACCCATGTTTGCTAAACATGGGGCTAGATAATCTTTAAGGTCCTTACTAGTTTCTAAGCTGAAAATAAAGATTCAAACAAAGAGGAATAATTAAATTGAATATTTCTTCATTTTCTTTTCCCACCCCTATTCAACCCATGCTTCAAGCCCCAAATCAGGTCTCACCTTCTCTGGAAATCTTTTGTGGATGCTTAATAAAAGCCACAGTGATTATTCTTTTCTTTTTTGAGACAGTCTCACTATGTCACCCCTTGGTAGAGTGCAGTTGGTGTCATAGCTCACAGTAACCTCAAACTTTTTTTTTTTTTT
>NW_003852418.1:7943020-7945730 GCF_000181295.1 Otolemur garnettii | reverse complement strand
TCATTGTTGTTTGGCGGGTCCGGGCTG
The DNA here is from genome assembly GCF_000181295.1 of Otolemur garnettii. Classification (NCBI taxonomy): domain Eukaryota; kingdom Metazoa; phylum Chordata; class Mammalia; order Primates; family Galagidae; genus Otolemur; species Otolemur garnettii. Next base: position 7,945,703 of record NW_003852418.1, on the reverse strand, counting down.
GGGATTCGAACCCGCCACCTTAGATGTACGTGGCTGGCGCCTCAGCCAGTTGAGCTATAGGCGCCGAGCCAACCTCAAACTCTTGGATTTAAGCGATTCTCTTGCCTCAGCCTCCCAAGTAGCTGGGACTACAGGTGCCTGCCACAACGCCTGGCTATTTTTTGTTGTAGTTGTCACTGTTTAGCTAGCCTGGGCTGAGTTTGAACCCACCACCCTGGGTGTACGTGGCTGGTGCTATAACTACTGTGCTATGGGTACCGAGCTGACAGTGATTAAAGGAGCCATTGGCAAAATATTTAGCCCAGAGCCTGGTTCTGCCTTTTATTTATGCCAAATAAAAATTACTACTGTTATCAGTACAGCTCCTATACTTTGTGACAGTCTCTTGGATGTTTATGCAGTGCCCTTCTAATCAATCAGATGGGGGATGACAATCAAATGTCAGGACTAAGTTATTCCAAGTACCTAACACAGTGCTATTCCTTAGTGATGCTTATCAATGATATACTGGATGAATGAGTCATGAACCACCAATGAGTGGGTCAGGCCACTCCCCTGCCTCCTCAGGGAGTGTCCCACCCCAAAGACGAGTGCAGAGGAAAAAAATCTCAGCCCCTGTCTTGACTTGGCATATCATGGAAACTCTAACCATACATTTCCAAACACTCTAATCCAGCCAGTCCTGTTAGGCTACCCAGTGGGGCAAGCTTAGGAAAACAGGATATGACAGACCCATAATAACAGGGTGGAGGGGCCTGGGGCTGAGAATGTCGGTACCTGTTGTGTGCCCAGTGCAGGGATGGCTGCCATCTCTAGCTCCAGTAGCATGAGAAGGCTAGTGAGGTGTGATCACTGTGTGTCCTCTGCCTTATCTCTCCAGTCTTGATTTTCACCCTTCACCATCTTGTTTTTTTGTGTCCTATAGAAAGACAGAATGCCTACAGCTTCTGTGTTCACTATGCTGTCTCACTTGTGGGCTTCTGCACCTGTTAGTCTTTTGTCTGGAATGCCCTTCCCATCTTTCTTCATCTCAAAGCTTACTCGTCTTTCAGGACTACGTGCAGCCATTCTTTTCTAGAAGGTTTACCTTAAGCCTGTAGATAGGATCTGACCTTTCTGCTGGCTCAACATCTTAACCTAACTGGCACATGAAAGTATATTGACTTTATATGCACTTAGTGCATGTCTTTTGAGCTATTCCAAATAAAGATGTTGGTGACTGTCAACCATTAAGCTTTCTACTCTTGCTGGAAATGTCTGCATTTCCTAGGGTAGGAACCTGGGCATTCTTTTGAATTCCTCCTTCTTGCCTATATCTCATATGTTAAGTCTTTTTAATTCTTCTCTTCCACTGCTACATGTATTGAGGATTTGTGATAGACCAGGCTATATTAAGCCCCTGATATCCATCATTTTACGCTAGGAAAAGAGTGCTGTTATCATCTACATTTTGCATTTAACAGGCTTAAAGTTCTCAAGGATGAGAATCTGGGATATAATCCTTCAGCTAAGACCTGGGGATTTGGGATTTGCATGGAGTTTGCTTGTCTGCAGTAGGACTAGTTAACCATTATGCTGCCTGTCTTCCTTCAAAATATTTCTTTCTCTGAATTCCTATTTTTACTCTCCTCATCTGGACCCCCTAAACACATTGGTTAGTTCAATAACTTCCTTATAGATAATATCCCAACTTTGTTGGCTTCATGAATTTCAAACTTAATGGCTACTAGAGGTTACTTTTTTCTGCTTCCTTTAATCTTCTATAATGAGATGTAACTTGGACCTTGCATAATGAATAGGACTTTTATAGATAAAGAATGGGTAAAGTCATCTTAGACAATATAACTTGAGTTAGGAACAAGATTGTGTCAGAAGATTTAAGTTTAAATTCCACTTATTAGCTATGTGACCTTAGACAAATTATCTTACTTCCTCTAAGCCTCCAATTTCTTATTTATAAATATGGAAATAACAATAAAGTACTGAATAATCAGTACCACTTAAGGTGAACTCACTAAAGTGACAGGAATTTGGATGCCAATCCATAATCCTTTTGTCTCTTTCTTCCTAACACAGGGCCAATTTCATTCAGGTTGCCATCCCCTCCCCTACATAGCTACGTGCCTCACGGCTAGTCTAAGATAATTAAAGTAGTCTCATTAGAAATGGGCATGGATACTGGCCCAATTCTGGACAAAGAAACATGATAGGACATCTGCAGGAAATCTCTTCTGGATACGACTCCTGCATTTGTTCGATGGGTAGAAGCCATCCTCAGGACAAAGCTGAAACCTGAGGATGGCAGAATGGAACGCTGTAAAGGGCCCCAGCACCGAAACAATCACCTATGGAGGCTCATCTCTGGGCTCTAAATATTGGCAACTAATAAGCCATTATGAGTCAGGGTCTTCAGTTAATTACAGCCAAAAACATTCCCAGAAACACTTCATAGTAAATAGTGGAAAACAACATTTGGGTGGCAGTTTACCTTTAAAAATGGGACAAAAGGGTGGCGCCCGTAGCTCAGTGGGGAGGCTGCCAGCCACATACACCCAGGCTGGTGGGTTCGAACCCGGACTGGGCCAGCTAAACAACAATGACAACTGCAATGAAAAGATAGCTAGGCATTGTGGCAGCTGAGAGTGACATAGTGAGACTCTGTCTCAAAAAAAAAAAAAAAAAA
>NW_003852418.1:7933978-7942866 GCF_000181295.1 Otolemur garnettii | reverse complement strand
CTCCCAAGTAGCTGGGACTACAGGCACCCGCCACAACGCCTGGCCATTTTTTGGTTGCAGCCATCATTGTTGTTTGGCGGGCCCGGGCTGGAGATTCGAACCCGCCACCTTAGGTGTATGTGGCTGGCGCCTTAGCCGCTTGAGCCACAGGCGCCGAGCCTATATGCCAATTCTTAGCATAATGAACGAACCACTTAGAGCATCAACTGTTTTTTTTTTCTCTAGTATAATTTCCCCAAACACTTTAATACTTCATTTCCTGTTTCACTTTTGCAATACACAAAGGTCAGTTTTGCGGCTAGGGATCACACCTGTAATCCTAGACTCTGGGATTCCGAGGCAGGTGGAATGCGTGAGCTCACTTGAGTTTGAGACCAACCTGAGCAAAAAGACCCTGTCTTTACTAATAATAGAAAAAAACTGAGGCAAGAGTATCACTTAAGCCCAAGAGTTGGAGGTTGCTGTGAGCTATGATGTCATAGCACTCTACTCAGGGCAACAGCTTGAGACTCTGTCTCCTAAAAAAAATGAAAGGGTCCGTTTTGCCAAAATATTCCTGAGATTTATCGAATTTCCCCAAGGGCTTAATTTAATTCTTTGCTATGCAAATCCTCTGCTTTTCAAATTTCTATGGTCTCATCATCCTTGCTGGAAGATCTTTATCATTACTTTCAAGGACTTCAGTCAGTCCTAGAACTCTTAGGAAATGTGTGATTTCACTTTGCACTTGGTTTTATTTGCATTGTATTACCTTGATATTTGCCATATCTATTCTTCAGCCAGAAAGTGACTGTGTGCGTGTGTGTATTTTTTGAGACAGAGTCTTAATTTGTTGCCCTCGGCAGAGTGCCATGGCATCATAGCACGTAGCAACCTCAAACTGTTGGGCTCCAGCGATTCTCTTGCCTCAGCCTCCCAAGTCGCTGGACTACATATGCCCACAAGACCTGGCTATTGTGAGAGATAGGGTCCCACTCTGCTCTGGCTGGTCTCAAACTCCTGAGCTCAGACAATCCACCTGCCTCGGCCTCCCAACATGCTAGGATTACTGGCGTGAGCCCCCATGCCCAGCATACCAAACATACTGATAGGATTGGCAGGGATAAGCAGGAAAGAATGGTTCAATAGTGACTAGTTTAAGAAGTAGTTTATTAGGCTCGGCGCCTATAGCTCAACCGGCTAAGGCGCCAGCCACGTACACCTAAGGTGGCGGGTTCGAATCCCCAGCCCGGACCCGCCAAACAACAATGACGGCTGCAACCAAAAAATGGCCGGGCGTTGTGGCGGGCGCCTGTGGTCCCAGCTACTTGGGAGGCGGAGGCAGGAGACTCGCTTGAGCCCAGGAGTTGGAGGTTGCTGTGAGCTGTAATGCCACGGCACTCTGCCCAGGGGGACAGCTTGAGGCTCTGTCTCAAAAAAAAAAAAAAAAAGAAGTAGTTTATTAGAAAGATTTCTGTGTCATGATTTTTGCTTTCCTTCATGGCTTTGTATAATGAAAACTGTAATCAGGATCTAGCCAAAAGTTGTGGTAAAGATTACATAAAACAATGCCTGTATAGTTCCTAGCAGAGTATTGGAATGAGTTCCAAACAAATGTTTGGATTTTCTATTTCTTTTCTTTTTTAGCCAAAACTAGAAAAAGCTACAAACAAGTATTTAAAAAATGGTAGCTGAATAGCAATGGAGAGAGACATCAAAATACTTCACAGACTGTTTCAAGAACATCAATTCCCCAAAAACCATAACCAAGGCTCGGTGCCTGTGGCTCAACCAGCTAAGGCGCCAGCCACAGACACCTGAGCTGGTGGGTTCAAATCCAGCCCGGACCCGCCAAACAATGACGGCTGCAACCAAAAAATAGCTGGGCGTTGTGGCGGTGCCTGTGATCCCAGCTACTTGGGAGGCTGAGGCAGGAGAATTGCTTGAGCCCAGGAGTTGGAGGTTGCTGTGAGCTGTGATGCCATAGCACTCTACCCAGGGCAACAGCTGGAGGCTCTGTCTCAAAAAAAAAAAAACCAAAAAACCAAAAAACCATAACCAAAAGGAAAACACAACAGTCATAAAAATATAAGAGGGGAGGCTTGGCACTTGTGGCTCAAGCGGCTAAGGCGCCAGCCACATACACCAGAACTGGCAGGTTCGAATCCAGCCTAGACCTGCCAAACAACAATGACAATTGCAACCAAAAAATAGCCGGTTGTTGTGGCAGGCACCTGTGGTCCCAACTACTTGGGAGGCTGAGGCAAGAGAATTGCCTAAGCCCAGGAGTTGGAGGTTGCTGTGAGCTGTGTGATGCCACAGCACTCTCCCGAGGGTGATAAAGTGAGACTGTCTCTACCAAAAAAAAAAGCAAATGGTTTCCTTCAAATTATCTTACTTGCTTTACTCTAGCAAGGAACTTTATGTCTAAATATTAGGTCTAATATTAATAATAAGAGCTTACTATTGAAATCATAGTCTCTCTTGCTCCAGAGCTCTTACTGGGTTAAGAGCTGAAATCAGCTCTTATTTATTAAATCATCTCACCTGACTACCATATAGTATGCATATTTGGCTGCGGAAACGGCTAGAAAATTGCCACCTAAAAGCATTTCCCCGTCTGCCCAAAAGTGGCACACATACCAAAACATCCGTGTATCACTCAAAAGCCCAACACAATGTGCAATAAATGACCCAAGAATATCCTTCACAACATCTCAACCAGGAGTCAGCTTGTTTCTGCTAAAGGCCTGTACTGCTCATGAATTTACCACCTCCTAAACTGGCTTAAGTCCATTATCGTCCTCCAGGGCAGAGTCTGCAACTTATTTATCTTTGTACCTTAGCTCAATGCTTGGTCCAAGGTAAACACTTAGCCTTTTATGAAAAGTTCATTGAAGGAATAAACAAGTGACATTAAAAGCTATCAAAGCCCAGTGGTTAAGGAGAGCAGTTAAGAGGTCTAGCAATGAATAAATAGGCTGGGTCTGTTCTTCAGTTTTAACATCTAAGTGCTGTCAAAGAGTTTCTTGAAATCTCACCCTACCAAATCCAGACTTCCCTGGCTCACACTCAAGTGGTTTTAAGGTGAGGGTCCTTTTTTTTCTTTTTTCTTTTTTTTTTGGAGACATAGTCTCACTTGATCACCCTGGGTAGAGTGTTGAGGCATCTTAGCTCACAGAAATCTGAAACTTGGGCTCAAGCAATCCTTTTGCCTCAGCCTCCCAAATAGCTGGGACTGCAGGCACCTGCCACAGTGTCGGCTATTTTTAGAGATGAGGGTCTCGCTCTTGCTCAGGCTGGTCTGGAACTTGTGAGCTCAAGTAATCAACCAGCCTCAGCCTCCTAAGTGCTAGGATTATAGGCGTGAGCCACTGAGCACGGCCTGAGGGTCCTTTTTAATCCCAGATTCTCTTATTTTCCTCTTCTGCATCTTGACTACCTTACTCCCTGCTCCTGCCCTCCCCTGGACTGTATCTATTCTAATCTTTCCTTTTCCCTTTTTCTCAAGCATATGCAACTCTTGAGAAGTTCAGCCTTCAAAGAATTAGATAATCAAGGCTGGGGGTGACGGCTCATGTCTGTAATCCCAGCACTTTTGGAGGTAGAGGCTGGAGGATTTCTTGAGCCCAGGAGTTCAAGGTGGAAGTGAGCCAAGATCCAACCACTGCACTCCAGCCTGGGCAACAAAGCAAGACCCTGTCAGGGAAAAAAAAAAAAAAAAAGAAACCCCATCAAAGAATTAGGTCATTAAACCCTGAGTCTCAACATAAAGCACAGAGATGGAGACCATTAGCCTCTTAAGGTTTGACTTCTCCTGGCTGTTTCCTCATCTGCACAATAATAATAATAATAATGATGATGTTCATATTTATGGGATATTTTCTATGAATTAGGCACTATTGTAAACACTTTACATGTACTCATTCATTTAATGGGAATAACAACACTTGCCTCTGATGGCTCAGAGGATCAGGTAGGTGTGCTTTATAAGCTATCATCGCAAAATGTCAGGGATGGCACGCTTTTTTCTGATCAAGAGGCTGCACTGGTATCCAGTGTTAATCAGCACCCACACCTGACTCCTGCCAACCAGATTAAGTTTCCCCCTAATTCTCCTACCCAGCACCTTGGACTTTTCCTTTGGAGCCCTTACTACCATTTAAGGAAATAATTATTTCTGTGATGATGGTTTTAACATAATGTCTTCCTGATTAGAGAGGAAGTTCCATGAGGGCAAGGCCCAAATTTATCTTTTTTTTTTTTTTGAGACAGTCTCACTTTGTTGCCCTTGGTAGAGTGCTATTTTTTTTTTTTTTAAAGAGATAGAGTCTTCTTTTGCTGCCCTCTGTAGAGTGCTTTTACATCACAGCTCACAGCAACCTCCAGCTCTTGGGCTTAAGCAATTCTCTTGCCTCAGCCTCACGAGTAGCTGAGAATACAGGCACCTGCTACAACACCTGGCTATTTTTTTTGTTGCAGTTTGGCCTTCATATATAGGGCCAGCACCCTACTCACTGATCCACAGGTGCTGCCCTGCCCGGCTATTTTATTGGAGACGGGGTCTCACTGGTCTCAAGCCCATGAGCTCAGGCAGACTACCCGCCTTGGCCTCCCAGAGTGCTAGGACCAATTTATCTTTTTTTTTTTTTTTTTTGAGACGGAGTCACTATGTCACCCTCCGTAGAGTGATGTGTGGTCACAGCTCACAGCAACTTCAAATTCTTGGGTTTAAGCAATTCTCTTGCCTCAGCCTCCCAAGTAGCTGGGACTACAGGCACCCACCATAACACCTGGCTATTTTTTTGTTGTAGTTGTCATTGTTGTTTTGGCAGGCCCAGGCTGGGCTCTACCCTACCAGCTCTGGTGTCACGGAGCTACAGGCGCCAAGCTGAATTTATCTTTTTCAATGTATCTCTAGACACACGCATGGAGTGAGTGTTAAGTAAACAACTGCAAAAATCAATGAAATCAAATCAAACTGTCCATATAATGGAATAAATAATATGGAATAATCACCTAAGATATACTGACAAGTGAGAAAAGCCAGGTACAGGAGGATATGAATGAATAGTATGCTGCTATTAGTGTTAAAAAAACAAACATATACAAGATACGTTTGTTCAGGCCCACTTTCTCTCAGGAAGGTAAACCTGGTTCCTTCTACAAAGTGGAAGTGACCTTTTTAGGCCTTTCTGTACTGTTACAAAAAGAATTTTTTTTTTTTTTTTGGCTGGGGCTGGGTTTGAACCTGCCATGTCTGGCATATGGGGCCAGCGCCCTACTCCTTTGAGCCACAGACGCAGCCCTAAAAAATAATTTTTAACTACTCAAAAACAAGGCCAGGCATGGTAGCTCATCCTGTAATCCTACACTCTGGGAGGCTGAAGCAGGACCATTGCTGGAGCTCAGGAGTTTGAGACCAGCCTAAGTAAGAGTGAGATCTCATGGGATGGAGGTCACCCCATATCTGAGGGTGGCGGGTTCGAACACAGCCCTGGCCAGACTGCAACAAAAAATAGCCAGGTGTTATGGCGGACGCCTGTAGTCCCAGCTACTCGGGAGGTTGAGGCAAGAGAAACGCCTAAGTCCTAGAACTGGAGGGTGCTGTGAGCTGTGACACTACAGCACTCTACCGAGGGTGACAGAGTGAAACTCTGTCTTAAAAAAAAGAAGAGTGAGACCTACAAAAATTGATTCGGCTCTGGTACACAGTGGTTATGGCGCCAACAACATACACCAAGGGTGGCGGGTTCAAACTGGCCCGGGCCAACTAAACAACTGCAACAAAAAAATAGCCGGGTGTTGTGGTGGGTGGGTGCCTGTGATCCCAGCTACTGGGGAGGCTGAGGCAAGACAATTACCTAAGCCCAGGAGTTGGAGGTTGCTGTGATGCCATGACACTCTACCGAGGGGGATAAAGCGAGACTCTGTCTCTACAAAAATAAATAAATAAATAAATAAATAAATAAAACTAATCTGAGCCCTTTAATCTGTTTATTTTGGCCCCTCCAATTTTCCTTCCTGTTGCTCCAGCATAAACCCATCCTTTTAGCTAAGGTCTCTTCACTGCTTTCTTGTTTGTATGTGCAAACTTACATGACTATGATGTGCTTTCTTTTTTGTTTTGTTTTTTTTTTGGCCAGGGTTGGGTTTGAACCCACCACCTCCGGCATATGGGGCCTGTGCCCTACTCCTTTGAGCCACAGGCACCGCCCATGATGTGCTTTCTCATAGAAGCACATCATGTTAACATCTACGCCAACTCACACCATTTCTTCCTCTAGGATGTTAATCCTCCTGTAGTAAGCAGAATGGCCCCTCAAATATGTCTCTGTTCTACTCCTAGGACCTATAAATATGTTGGCTTACACAGCAAAGGAACTTAAAGTTGCTTTCAACTGACTTGAAAATAGGGAATTTATTCTGAATTACCTGGGTAGGCACAACATAATCACAAGGATCCTTAAAAGTAGAAAAGGGAGGCAGCAGACAGGAGTCAGGGAAAAAGATATGACAACAGAAGCAAGATCAGACTCAACCTGCCATTGCTGGCTTTGAAGATGGGGGCTGGGGGCTGTAAATCACGGAACATTGGCAGCCTCTGGCAAAGGCCAGGAAATGAATTCTTCCCAAGGGACTCCAGAAAGAAATACAGCCCTCCACACACCTTAATAGCCCAGTGAGGCCTGTGTCTGACTTCTAACCTAGAGAACTTTAAGATAATAAATTTGTGTTATTTTAAGCCATTAAACTTGTGGTAATTTGTTAGAGTGGGAAATAGAAAGCCCGTACACTTCCTGATGCCTCCTGTCTTTGATGGGTGAGTTCAAGTCTCCCTTTCTCTTAATTCTGTAGCCCACAGTGATTTTTCTCTTTCTGAGTTCCTGCAGCATCCAGTTCCCTGGAGCACATGTTTAGTAGTTGATAACTCACTCCTCCAACAGTTATTTAATGCTTGAGCCAGGTACACTGGCTTTTGCTTGTAATCCTGGCTACTCAGGAGGTTAAGGTGGGAGGATCACTTAAACCCAGGAGCTTGAGACCAGCCTGGGCAACAAAGCAAGATCCAATGTCTTCAAAACCAAAACAAAAGCGATTATTTAATGCCTTTTATGGGCCATGCTCTGTGCTAGACACTGGGGATGGTATTTCAGAAAGGTGTTTAGGGGCAATTGTAATTTTTAAAAAATTATTACTCTCATTGCTTAGCAAGGTGCTGTCCACATAGGACAAAACCCAAATACCCGACAATAGTATCTAAAAAGCCTTCAGATAGGCCGGGTGTGGGGGCTCATACCTATAATCCTAGCACGCTGGGAGGCTGAGGCGGGTGGATTGTTTGAGCTCAGGAGTACAAGACCATCCTGAGCAGGAGTGAGACCCTGTCTCTAAAAAATAGCCCAGTGAGTCCTGGGCTGAGTTGAGCATTGTGGTGGGCACCTGTAGTCCCAGCTACTTGGGAGGCTGAGGCAAGAGAATCACTTGAGCCCAAGAGTCTAAGGTTGCTGTGAGCTATGATGCCACAGTACACTACCAAGGGTGTTAAAGTGAGATTCTGTCTCAAAAAAAAAAAAAAAAAAAAAAGAACCTTTAGACAGATTGCAACTGACTTTTATCTTCTGCCAAGCATAGCATCCCACAGTTTTTCTAACATGCCACCTTCTTTCACATATCTCTGTCTTTGCTCCCACAGGTCCTTCTGCACAGCTTCTTCTTTCTTTTCTTTTTTTGAGACAGAGTCTCATTATGTTACCCTCAGTAGAGTGCTGAGGCGTCACAGCTCACAGCAACCTCCAACTCTTTGGGCTTAAGTGATTCTCTTGCCTCAGGCTCCCAAGTAGCTGGGACTACAGGTGCCTGCCACAACACCCTGCTATTTTTTTTGTTGCAGTTGTCATTGTTGTTTAGCTGTTCTGGGCTGTATTCAAACCTGACAGCCTCGGTGCATGTGGCCGGTGCCATAACTACTATGTTACCAGAGCCAAGCCTTTTCTTTTTTTTTGAGACAGAGTCTCACTGTGTCACCCTTGGTAGAGTGCCATGGCATCACAGCTCATACCAACTTCAAACTCTTGGGCTTTAAGCCATTCTCTTGCCTCAACCTCTCAAGTAGCTGGGACTACAGGTGCCTGCCCCAACGCCCAGTTAACTGCAGGGCTTCTTCTGGTCAAAGTCCTCTATGCTTTTGAGTAATTAATCATAGATTTACCCCAGTACTCTACATTAATTTATAGCCCAGAAAAGCCATTTATTCCAGCGTAAGCCTTTCCCTACCTCCCGGGCATTTGTCACTTCTTTCTCTGCAATACTATTTTAAAAGAAAGTATTTAGGGTGGTGCCTGTGGCTCAGTGGGTGGGGCGCCAGCCTCATATACAGCGGGTGGCAGGTTCAAACCTGGCCCTGGCCGAACTGCAACAAAAAAATAGCCAGGTGTTGTGGCGGGTGCCTGAGGCAAGAGAACTGCCTAAGCCCAGGAGTTGGAGGTTGCTGTGACACCATGGCACTCTATGGAGGGTGATAAAGTGAGACTCTGTCTCTACCAAAATAAATAAATAAAAAGAAAAAGAAAAGAAAGTATTTATCATATGCTAGTTAGCTTACTTGAGTCCAAGTCTATCCTACCTTAAGCTCTAGGGGGTAGTTTGGATACCTATTCATCTTTATGTCATCTATACCCGGCACAGAGTATAGATGGACTTCAGAGAAGTGGAAAGAATATAGCCTGGCTCCCCGGTTGGGGAGCTTTGGCTAAACATTTCAATCCAAGTCTCAAACTCAGATTTGCTTTAACTCTCACATTTGGATCACATGTTATATGTTAAAATTTGAATTCAGGCTCGGCGCCTGTGGCTCAAGTGGCTAAGGCGCCAGCCACGTACACCCAAGGTGGCGGGTTCGAATCCAG
>NW_003852418.1:7931109-7933797 GCF_000181295.1 Otolemur garnettii | reverse complement strand
AAAAAAAAAAAAAAAAGGATAAATTCATACAAATTTTGCATTTCTGACTATTCTTGCCCCAAATTCTAGCAACACCTTATCTTTCTTTTCACGTGGTAGTCATTGGCTGGAGTTGATTAGATGGCATCTGTTTCTCCATTTTGCCCAGTTTACCCTTCTCTTGTCTCAACACAAGGTCCTGGTGTCAGTTATTTCAATTTCTCCCTTCTTCTTCTAAAGGTGAAAATTAAACTTTCTTACACTGGGTTGTTTCACCTGAGCCCTGAAGGCGCTTGAGTTTTCTATCCCTCTCTGTCTTAGCTTCCAAGACTGTTTTCTCATAGGCCAAGTGGGAAAAAGAATATCTACCTATAATTCTGAAAAAAGCCCTCCAGGGTAAAGCATGCATAAAGGACAGAACGCTGCCTGGGACATGGAAAGTGTCTGAAAAACGGTTGTTAATCTCAAGAACTCAAAAACCATTTACAAAATGAATGAATGAATGAATGAACGAACTAACCAACAGATAGCCATGTTACTGCTTTGTAAAGAGGAGCTGATGGAGATTATCGCCAAGGCGTTTCTATCCATTTTGTGAAGGCCATACTGCAGGTGCTCAAAAAAAAAAAAAGAGGAGAAATGACAATTACTATAAATTCCAGTAAAGCTTGTGGGAGTGAAAGTGAAGTGGGTGGGTGGTCAAAACGCAAGGCACGCAGCAGGTGCTAAATGAGTGCCTGTTGAATGAATGGCTACATAGACACAGAGCAGGGTCCAAGTTCATTCCCTCCTCCTCTAGGCCGCCCTCCAGAGAATTGTCAGCCCCCATTCCCACCCTCCCGCCCGGCCCTGTCCCGCCCTTACAGGATGTCCTCGCGGATGGAGGTGCCATGGTTGAGGTTGTGGAAGCGTACAGAGATGCAGTCCCTGAGAATGAAGGAGCACCTGTTCTCCCTTTTGTAGGCGCTGAAGCACTCCTTGAAGTCCTCATAGGTCTTGAAGCAGCTGCCCAGCTCCATGGCCGCCCCCTCAGCCCACTCTAGGGGTTGGTCCCAGCCCGTTGCCAAGACCACACTAAGGGTCAGAGGGCACCCAATGTGGGTTTACAGGCTGGCGTGGACCCAGAACGCCTTAAGGGATTGCCCGAATTGGGTGGCCCATCACGGAGCTGAGGAGAAGCTCTAGGCCTGATAGGGATTATAAGAGGCTGGGGGCGTCTTTACTATCTGACAGAAGGAAAATGACACTCTTTCGTTATTAACCAGTCCTGAGAATCTGCCCCCCTCACTGTCACATCCAATCACATACAAGATACTCAGATTGGCACTCTTTTTCCCCAATTGCTAGAGAAGGATAGCCACACCCACCAGAAGACTGACAGGAGTACTGACCAATCATAGCCTGCGTCCTGCTTGGTAAGGGGTCCGCAGGTGACTTCCGGTCACCGGGACAATCTGCCGGAAACGCCAGCAGATTCTGTAGATCTCTCGGTGTCCCTCCCACCTCAGTGACCCCCGGCCCGCAGAGAATGAACGAGATGTCATCCCCGAAGGTCCCAGAAGAGGAGCAGGGCGGGGGCGACCGCGGCGACCCACCAGGCGACCTCCGTAGCGTCCTGGTCACCAGCGTGCTCAACCTCGAGCCGCTAGACGAGGATCTCTTCAGGTAGCCAGCTGCACCCGGTCTGCCACCCCGCTTTTAGAACAAGAGATTCCGAATCGCGACACACGCTGCCCTAGGCCCCTAGCTCCAGGACTAGGATGACTGTGCGTGGGATGCAAGCTCTGACATTATTGAGAGAATTTGTCCCTGAGAGAGCTGCCTTCGCTACTTTGGCTTCCATCTTCTCCGCGCTGGGTCTGCGGAGCCCCCGCTCTTGGAGGTCCAGGCGACCTGGGCAAGTAAATGGTGGCCTGATACACTCTTCTCGATAGCCTGTCCTTAACCTCCCTTGGGGGAGCCACCATAAGGAAGACGGTGATTTGCTCACGGGCACACAACTGATCGGGCTCTTCCTGATCAGGCAGCTCCCTGCATCTTCATTATCCTTTTATCTTAACAACACTCATCCCCAGCACCATTTGGTGGGTCTGGGAGCTCATTTCTCACCCTGAAGCTTAAGCTGGTTTCCTTCCCAGCATCCTAAATTCTCCACTCCTATAGGGGTTTGTGACAGCTTTGATCTCCACGGCTTCTACCTCCCTTTCTTCCACTTAGGGAATTATAAATAACTTCCTGGAGAGCTATTTGCAATGCATTTTTTTTTTTTGCATTTTTACATTTTTTGGCTGGCGCCGGGGTTTGTTTGTTTGTTTGTTTTTTGTGGCTGGGGCTGGGTTTGAACCCTCCACCTCCGGCGGGTCGGGGCGGCGCCCTACTCCTTTGAACCACAGGCGCCCCCCTGCAATGCATTTTTATGTAAAATGCTAAATGGCTGCCGGTGGGAGGCTGGAGACATAGATCCTACACAGGGCTCATGTCCAGGTCAACCATTTTCATCTCTCAGGCCAGGCAGCAGTTTCCTCAGTACACTAAAGGAGTAAGATTTGAGGTCTGGAGACCCTTCTATCTCTGAGTCTAGTTCTTAGAAGAATTGGGCTGTGGATGAACAGTGTAAATGGGAAGTCTTTTTTTTTTTTTTTTTTTTTGGAGACAGAGCCTCAAGATGTCCCCCTGGGGACAGTGCGGTGGCATCACAGCTCACAGCAA
>NW_003852418.1:7926989-7930696 GCF_000181295.1 Otolemur garnettii | reverse complement strand
CCGTCATTGTTGTTTGGCGGGTCCGGGCTGGGGATTCGAACCCGCCACCTTAGGTGTACGTGGCTGGCGCCTTAGCTGGTTGAGCCACAGGCGCCGAGCCTAAATGGGAAGTCTTAATGCAGGCCACCCCACTTCAGCTCTTGGTCCATTGAAGGCCTTATCCTGGTATGGTGCAGATGAAACATGGGACTTTAAGTGAGGAGACCCGGGTACTGCCCAGAATTGGCAATGTTTAAGCTGTGTGACCTTGCTCAAGTCACTGTTTATCCCTGATCTCTTCCTGTAAAATAAAGTTAGCTTGTTATCCTTAACCAGAATCACATATGGGTTTATGAGGTCAAGGCCATGAAATTTTATGCAGAGTGATGTGAGGATATTTGCCTGGAAAAAGGGTCCATGGCTTTCACCATATTCTCAAAAGGATCTCAAACTCCAGTAAGGTTAAGAGATCAGGCACTAGAGCAGTGATTTTCAGCTGGTGTGCTGTCAGAGGATTGCAGGGTGCCACGAAAAATTTTAAAGATCATTCATTAAATTATTTTCAAAAGAAGTTCAAAGCACAGTAAGTATATTCTTTATTTTTACTGTTTTTTGATCAACATAATTTAAGTGTGCCACAGAAGTTTAACGATAAGTTCAAGAGTGCCGTGGGATAGAAAAGGTTGAAAAACACTGCACTAGAGGCTCATTGAGGACAGTAGAATATGGCCCAGCCTCTAAGTCTTTCCCTCTTTACCCCTCTTCCCACAGAGGAAGGCATTACTGGGTGCCCACCAGCAAGCGGCTGTTTGGGGGTCAGATTGTGGGCCAGGCCCTGGTGGCTGCAGCCAAGTCTGTGAGTGAAGACGTCCACGTGCACTCCCTGCACTGCTATTTTGTTCGTGCAGGTAAACTCCCCACTTGCTGCCCCCAGCCTAGCCCCTGGTGGCCCAAGAGCCATCTCTAGCGTTGGGGGCTGACTGAGGAGAAAGGGGTAGAGAAGGAGACCCAGAGGGAATGGAAGCCAGGGGAGGGAGAGTGGCTAAGAGGTGCCTGAGGAGGAACAAGGACTGGGGTTAATGTGGAGCCTTACACCTCACACCTGCTGAGACTTGTTGGTATTTGTTAGCTGGCCCGTAATGATGCCAGACTTTGTTACTTAACTGCACCCAATGGGCCTTTTGTTCTTCATTGGTCTGAGGGGTCCTGTAACCTCTGCTAGCAGATTGGAGTTAGGCAGCTTGGGTTAGAAAAGGAAACACAGGGCTCAGTGCCTGTAGCAAAGTGGTTAGGGCGCCAGCCACATATGCCAAGGGTGGCAGGTTCAAACCGGCCTGGGGCCAGCTGCAACAAAAAATAGCTGGGCGTTGTGGCAGATGCCTGTAGTCTGGAGGCTGAGGCAAGAGAATTGCTTAAGCTCAAGAATTGGAGGTTGCTGTGAGCTGTGATGCAACAGCACTCTACGAAGGGTAACATAGTGAGACTCTGTCTCAAAAAAAAACAAAACAAAACACTGGCCTAAGAGTCGAGAAACCTAGGGCTAGGTCCCAGCTTTGCCAAGAATTTGCCCTGCGCCTTCAGTGATGTTACCGCCCTACCCTGAGGCTTGATTTACCTTATCTGTAAAATGGAGGAGGGGCAGGACCAGGGGTATTTTGATGGGATGATCTCTACAGCTGTTGAGAGCTCCAATATCAAATAAAGAAAATACTTGTAATTTGAAATCACTGCTCTTTTTAAAAAAATCACATCAAATCTCATTTGCTTTCTCTTCTTCCCTCTCAACCTTAGGGCAGATGCCCCCAATTTTAAGATTTAGTATCTTCAGCAAAGACCCACCAGCTGAGAAGAGTTTATGGGACTTTACAATATGTGATTTGTGTTAAGCAAATATTAGTGGGTGTTTCCCCCTTCATTTTACAAATTGAGAAGTTATACCTGTAATAGTAAATACAATTTTCCACTCTATTCCCATATCCCTCATTCCTCATCCTTTTATTTCTCCGCCCTCCACTGTCCTTGCTATAAAGTATTTGAATACTTACTGTGAGCCCAGCCAGGTTGCTTTATTTCTTTAATTTGGTCCTAAGGCTCCAAAAGTGATAGCCTTTTGATATTGTAATCTTTCTACACTAGTGAGATACCTGGCTGTTTTGTTTTGTTTTGTTTTGTAGGGGTGGGGGCATTACTTGATCCCTCTGAATCTCTTTCTTCATCCTGTGATCAAAGAATTCTATGAGTCTTTGCAGGTAAAGTATCTAGTGCAGGGCCTGGCATGTTGCTAGTTTTCCATACATGATAAACTATCATTACCTTTGATAATGAATTTAGGGAAATAGTTAAGATTTGCATGATACAGGCTGGGCACTGGTGGCTCACACCCCTTAATCCAAGCACTCTGGGAGGCTGAGGCAGGTGGATTGCTTGAGCTCAGAGGTTCCAGACCAGCCTAAGCAAAAGCAAGACCCCACCTCTAAAAACAGCCAGGCATTGTGGCTGGCTGTAGTCCCAGCTACTTAGGAGGCTGAGGCAGGTGGATTGCTTGAGCTCAGAGGTTCCAGACCAGCCTAAGCAAGAGCGAGACCCCACCTCTAAAAACAGCCAGGCATTGTGGCTGGCTGTAGTCCCAGCTACTTAGGAGGCTGAGGCTAGAGGATCACTTGAGCCCAAGAGTTTGAGGTTGCTATGAGCTATGTCAAAGTGAAACTCTCAGTTTTTTTTGTGTGATACAGAGTACAGCCTTGTATATTGTCCTGGTTATTCTTCATAAATGAACAGGAGCAGTGAGCATTCCATTCTTACATAAGGAAAATAGGACCTGAAGAGGTTTTATAACCAGCTCCCACAGTGCTCAGGGAGACAGAGCCATGGTTTGTGTGTCTCAGAGTGCTAAACTCTTTCCTGTTTCTTTGCTTCTAACACCCTTGGCAGATAATTTCAAATTATGGGAGAGCTGCCAGGTACCATCTCAGGCTCTGGGGGGAAATCTCTTGGAAATTCTCCATCCAGCAGCAGCATGAAATGAGCCATGCCCAAGCTACCATTTTAAAATTAATCATCAATGATTTATGCCCCGTGTGGCTGCTGCTGCTTTTTTTTTTTAAATAGAGACAAGGTCTTACTCTGTCACCCAGGCTGCAGTCTGGAGTCCAGTGACAGGATCATAGCTTACTGCAACCTTAAACTCCTGGCCTCAAGGTATCCTCCTGATTTGGCCTCTCAAAGTGCTGGAATTACAAGAATGAGTCACCATGCTCAGCCCCACCCTACTCCTTGAAAGTCTGAAAAATAGTTTAAAATAATTGGCAGCTATTAAAGGACTATTAAAAGTCAAAGGATAGGAGATGCCCGTAGCTCAGTGCGTAAGGCGCTGGCCAGATACACCGAAGTTGGTAGGTTTGAACCCAGCCTGGCCTGCTAAAACAACAATGACAATTGCAACAAAAAAATAGCCATGTGCTGTGGCAGGCACCTGTCATCCCAGCTACTTGGGAAGCTGAGGCAAGAGAATCGCTTAAGCCCAAGAGTTTGAGATTGCTATGAGCTGTGATGCCACGACACTCTACTGAGGGTGACATAGTGACACTCTGTCTCAAAAAAAAAAAGTCAAAGGATAGCAGGCCAGTAGTAATGGGATTTGGGCAAAATTACTGTGTCAAAACACTCAGCTAAGGATGCAGTTCTATATAATTTTTTTTGTTTTTCTTTTCTTTTCTTTTTTTTTTTTT
>NW_003852418.1:7908495-7926881 GCF_000181295.1 Otolemur garnettii | reverse complement strand
CAACCTCCAACTCCTGGGCTCAAGCGAGTCTCCTGCCTCTGCCTCCCAAGTAGCTGGGACCACAGGCACCCGCCGCAACGCCCGGCCATTTTTTGGTTGCAGCCATCATTGTTGTTTTGCCAGCCTGGGCTGGATTCCAACCCGCCACCTTAGGTGTAGTGGCTGGCGCCCTAGCTGACTGAGCCACAGGCGCCGAGCCAATTTCAAACTCTTGAGCTCAAGCAATCCTCCTGCCTCAGCCTCCTGACAGTTGGAGCTATAGACACATGCCACCACACCTGCAAATATTTTCTGTTTTTGGTAGAGATGAGCTGGAATTTTATAGAAAATTTAGTTTTGCACCAGATAAGGCGGCTTACATTTACAATCCTAGCACTCTGGGAGACTGAAGCAGGTGGATTACTTGAGCTTAGGAGTTCAAGACCAGCCTGGGTAAGAGCAAGTCCCTGCCTGTCCTTACTAAATAGAAAAACCTAGCTGGGCACCTATAGTTCCAGCTACTGGGGAAGCTGAGGCAAGAGAATCACTTGGGCCTAAGAGTTTGAGGTTGCTATGAACTATGATGATGTCATGGCAGTCAAACCCAGGGCAATAGAGTGAGACTCTGTCTAAAAATGCCCCCCCAACCCCTAAATTTAGTTTTGAGCTTCCTGACAGCAAGGCAAAAAAAGAAACTCTCTTTTATAATCAGTTTGTGATTGACTTCCTGTGGGATACATCAAATATTATAAAAGATAGATGGGGGGTTGGTTCTTGGCCATTTATCATATCGGTCCTTTTTCTAAAAGTCCAGGAAAGAATGTTAATCAGCTGGGTTTTTGTTTTGTTTTTAGTTTTTCTCTGTAGAGTTGAAAGCCAGGCCTGGTGGCTCACACCTATAATCCTAGCACTCTGGGAGGCAGAGGAGGTAAGATTGCTTGAGCTTGGGAGTTCAAGAATAGCCTGAACAAGAGCAAGACCCCATCTCTACTAAAAAAAATAAGAAAAATTATCCAGGTATTATAGAGGGTGCCTGTAGTCCCAGCTACTCTGGAGGCTAAGGCAAGAGGATCGCTTGAACCTAGGAGTTTGAGGTTGCTGTGAGCTATGTTGACACCACGATACTCTACCCAGGGCAACAAAGTAGGACTTTGTTTCAAACAAAAGAAAAAATGTAATACAGAGATGATCTAACTTAGTATAGATTTAGAGATTGAAGGATCCAGAGCAGGAGTCAGCAAATATTCCATAAAGGGCCAGATAGAAACTATTTTAGGTTTTGCCAGTAAAAGCATTTATCAATGATATATAAAATATGTAAAAAATGAATACGGAGATTACAAAAAATTTTAAGCATTAGATTCCTCATCTAGACAATCGGGATAAGACCCACTCTACATAATCATTGTGAGGCCAACATGAGAAAACATACCTTGATCCAGTGTTGTCTAGCACCTACCATTTACCCATAACCTTTAGCTCCTTTCCTTCAATAAGCTTCGGGACCTTCCTTCTCTGTTCCAGTAAAAATATCCAACAATAGGCAGTGTCCATAGCTCAGTGGGTAGGGCGCCGGCCACATACACCAAAGTTGGCGGGTTTGAACCTGGCCTGGGCCTGCTAAACAACGACAGCTACAACAAAAAAATAGCTGAGGCTTGGCACCTGTAGCACAGTGGTTATGGCGCCAGCCACATACACCAAGGCTGGCGGGTTCAAACCTGGCTAGGGCTAGCTAAAACAATGACAACCGCAATAAAAAATAGCTGGCCATTGTGGTAGGCGCCTGTGGTCCCAGCTACTTGGGAGGGTGAGGCAGGAGAATTGCTTAAGCCCAAGAGTTTGAGGTTGCTGTGAGCTGTGAGATCATGGCACTCTACCGAGGGTGACATAGTAAAACTGTTTCAAAAAAGAATTTCCAACAATAGATTGGGACCTTGGGTACAGTGCATGGATATATGGTATACTCCCTGTTATAGGACACAGTTAACAACTCTGACTTTACAACCTTTCATGTGTAAGTTATATAACCTAATGGTTTGTGTCATCATGTAAATCTGAAATAGTATTGTATTTTATGATACAGAGTACAGAGTCTCACTTTGTCGCCCTCAGCATCTGGATTCTTGGTAAGCCTGCACAAAGGCTATTGGCCTTGAGGAGCTCCCATTCTGATCAAAGTGCTTCTTGTGGCAATGCCTGATAACAGTTGAGCAACTCAGCTGGCTTCAGAAAGTGGTTTGTTGGTGTTGAAAGAGTCTTGGTGCCTGCTTGGCTCCCCATTCGGATATGGGTGGAGGAGGCAAAACTTATCCAGACCTCTTTTATCTGAAAGTTGAAAATCATCTCCAAGGCCAGGCGCGGTGGCTCGTGCCTATAATCCTAGCACTCTGGGAGGCCAAAGTAGGTGGACTGATTGAGCTCATGAGTTCGAGGCCAGCCTGAGCAAAAGCAAGACCCTTGTCTTTACTAATAATAGAAAAACTGAGGCAAGAGGATCACTTGAGCCCGAGTTGGAGGTTGCTGTGAGCTATGACACCACGGCACTGTACTCAGGGCAACAACTTGAGACTGTCTTCCCTCCCCCCCCCGCCAAAAAAAGAAAAGAAAATCATCCCCAAGATATCTCACAGCCCAGACAGATATCATGGTTTCCCAAGGCCAGCCTGACCCAAGACAAAATGAGAGCTTCAGGGACAAAGTGAGACTCACAAAAAAAAAAGTTCCCCTTGGCTTGGTGCCAGTGGCTCAAGTGGCTAAGGCACCAGCAACATACACCTGAGCTGACAGGTTTGAATCCAGCCCGGCCCACCAAACAACAATGACGACTGCAACCAAAAAAAAAAAAAAAATTAAAATAGCCAGGTGTTATGGTGGGCGCCTGTAGTCCCAGCTGCTTGGGAGGCAGAGGCGGGAGAATCACTTGAGCCCAGGAGTTGAAGGTTGCTGTGAGCTGTGATGCCACAGCACTCTACCCAGGGTGACAGCTTGAGGCTGTCTCAAAATAAATAAAGTTCCTCCCTCACCTGTTTGTTGATGGCTGATAGTTCTTAGCCCAGGCCAATGTCTTTCACTCTGCTTTAGAGCACAAACACCAGATGGTGAAGGACCCAGTGGCTTCCAATTAATCAGGGATGAAGTGACAGCTTTCCTGAGAGAGAACGAATATGTAAACAGACAATGGCCAGACGATATATAAGATTGGAACCCTGACCCAAAGTTAGCAGCAAGCAGCACAGGAAGCCAGCCTGCTATCTACAAGTCAGACTTACAGGAAGGCAGACCACTATCTCCAGCAACCAGTCCAGGAAGCCAAATAATTACCCCGGTAAGCACAAGCTCCAAACAGCTAGGGTTTGATTAATAACTGACAGCTTCCCTAAATTTTGCCCCTGTTTCCAGCTTAGGGCCAACTAGAGAAAGCCAAATATGTAACTCTAACCAATTACAAATACAGAGGATTTCCCACTTCTGGTTAACTCACCTGCTGCTTCCGCAGGCCAACAACCTCCAATAGGGCACACCTGAAGCTGCCTTTTTTTCTCCCCAGTGTAGTGCTTTCCCATTCCGATGCCTGCTTTTGCGTCTCTGTCCAAAGCAAATGGCCAAGTGTGGTGGCTCACTCCTGTAATCCCAGCACTTCTAGGAGGCTGAGGCAAAAGGATTGCTTGAGACCAGGAGTTCAAGACCAGCCTGGGAGACATAATGAGACTCCCCCATCTCTAAGAAAAATAAAATTTAAAAACTAGCAGGGCAGGCTCAGCACCAGTAGCTCAGTGGCTAGGTGGAGCTGGACCTGGCAGGTTCAAATCCAGTCTGGGCCTGCCAAACTTGGGAGGCTGAGGCAAGAGAATTGCTTAAGCCCAAGACCTTGAGGTTGTTGTGAGCTGTGATGCCATGGCACTCCACCAAGGGCGACATAGTGAGACTCTGTCTCAAAAAACAAAACTAAAAAACTAGCAGGGCATTATTGTGCATGCCTGTAATACTCTCAATTTGGGAGGTTAGGAGGATCACTTGAGCCCAGGAATTCAAGGCTGCAGTGAGCCATGATAGCAACCACTGTACTCTAGACTGGGTGACAGCAAGACCATTTCTAAAACAAACAAATGACTACCTGCTATAGCAACACAACTCTGAATAAATCTTTTTGTTCTCAAAAGGAAAAAAAAAAAGACAACAAAGAAAATAGGTGGCAGGTTAGATTTGCTAACCCTTGATCTAGAGTAATGTTTTGGGACTCATGACAAGATGCCAAGCACAGATGTAGCAAGACAAAAGCTTGCTAAATATTTTCTTTCACAAACACTTATAGAACCCTTACCATGTGTGGATTATTCTAAACACTTTTAATATGATCCCATTTCTCATTACAATTTTTTTTTTGAGACAGTCTCACCATGCCATGTCACCCTCGGTACAGTGCTGTGGTATCACAGCTCACGGCAACCTCAAACTCTAGGGCTTAAGCAATTCTCTTACCCCAGTCTCCCAAGTACTGGGACTGCAGGCACCTGCCACAACACTTAGCTATTTTTTTGTTGCTGTAGCAGTTGTTTAGCAGCCCCAGGCTGGGCTTGAACCTGCCAGCCTCGGTGTTTGTGGCCACCGCCCTCTCATTACAAAGTCATTCTCTTCCTCCCTACTTCCCATTTCACAGAACTCATTAACATCTTGTGCAGTGTAAGCACTATGATGATCCCCCTTTTACAAATGAGTACACGGCTCAGAGAAGTTAAGTGACTTTCCCAGGGTCACAAAGCTGGTGAGTAGAGCTCTGGACTTGGATACAGGGACTGTGGCAGTGTCCCCGCTGTTCTGTTCTATTAGAGAGGAACTCCACCTGCTCTCGAGCAGCCTGCGGATAGGGCCTAGTATTCTTTCTATATCCTCAGTGGGATACAGTGGGCTCAGTGGGCCTCCATGAGTTGCTACTGAGCAGAAATGAGAAATAGAGCTCTGTGCAGGTACTGTGATGATGTGAGGGCCTGTGGGGTTCACTCAGGCTCACCATGTCCCTGTGCCCACTGCAGGGGACCCGAAGGTGCCAGTGCTATACCAGGTGGAGCGAACGCGAACAGGGTCAAGCTTCTCGGTGCGTTCTGTGAAGGCTGTGCAACATGGCAAGCCCATCTTCATATGCCAGGCCTCCTTCCAGCACACTCAGCCCAGCCCCGTGCAGCACCAGTTCTCCATGCCCACTGTGCCACCACCAGAAGAGCTGCTTGACTATGAGGTCTTCATTGAACAGTATTTAAGGTGAGAGACCTGGAGGCTCCAGGGGAGTTTTCCAAACTGTGGTTGTGGCCAGGCTCTGTGGCTCACATTTGTAATCCTAGCACTCTGGGAGGCCAAAGCAGGAAGATCACTTGAGCTTAGGAGTTTAAGACCAGCCTGAGCAAGAGTAAAACCCTTATCTCTACTAAAAATAGAGAAATTAGCTGGGTATGGTGGTGGGCGCCTACAGTCTCAGTTACTTGGGAGGCTGAGGCAGCAGGACTGCTTGAGCCCAGGAGTTTGAGGTTCCTGTGAGCTAGATTGATGCACTCTAGACTGGGGAAACAGAGTGAGACTCTTTGCAAACAAACAAAAACAACCAGTAGAAAACAAAACAAAACTGTAGTTGCTATTTGTGGATCATAGGATCCTTCGGTGGGTCTATCTCCCCAGCCCCCAGAAGCATCCCCTCTCCTCCTTCAGGTCCGTGATCCAGCAGCTTAGGAGTTAATGTGTGGCAGGGGTGAGTGTCCAGCAGGCTGCAGAGATATAGTCCATGTTTGATGGGTTGCTGATTCAGTGCATGTTAAATATTTTGAATATCTAGTAAATAAAATATATTTCTTTGGATCACAGCTAGTAACATTTGAAAAATGCTGGTTCAAGGGAAAGAGCTTTGGGGTTCAGACACATGGATTCTGGCCAGGGCTGTGTCTCTATCGGTGCTCACCTGCTGTGTGACTTTGCCTAACTCCCCAGCCTCTTGTGACCCTAACTTCTTCATCTAAAAAATGGGAATGGTCATTTCTGCCTTAATTCCCAGATACTCTATCTTGTGGGGAAGCAGCAGGGTATGATGGGAGAGGTGTGGGTGTGGGAGCCTAAAAGGTCTGGGTTCAAATCTAAACTCTGTCCTTCCCAGCTGTGTGAGTTTGGGTAAATTGCTTTCCCACTCTGAGCCCATACCTATTTTAAAACGGTGCTAATCATAATTCCTACCTCATAATGCTGCTGTCAGGATTGAGATAAAAGATATAAGGCGCTTAGTAGATGCTCAGTAAATTTTATCAGTTCACCAAGAGAAAAAGGCATGGGGCCTGGTTTGTGGTTGCAACTTAATAAATGTTTGCTGAAATGAAAGGAAGATATTGTTAGAGGACCCTGAATTTAAAGCTGGGCTGTTGAATAAGGTAGTCAGTACCCATGTATTAATTTGCATTAAGTAGAATTAACAATTCTGTTCCTCAGTAGCATTAGCCACATTTGCTACCATAGTGGACATTCATTATCACAGAAGGTTCTATTGGACAGCACTGGAGGGTAGGGGTGAACAAGGCAGGACCTGTGAAAAGCATTGTGGGTGGTTGTTACTGTTTTGCAAGGGGTTTCCCGGGAAATGGGTTCCTTCCCGGGAAATGGGTTCCTTCCCTGGGAAGATACAATGTTCCCTACTGCTCCGGATTATGTAACTCAATCCAAGTCAGGCGACCTGTTTCTTGGATGTTTAGAATAATGAAATAGTTACGAGTACAAACTGTGGGCTTGGCGCCAGTAGCACAGTGGTTACAGTGCCAGCCACATACACCGAGGGTGGTGGGTTCGAACCCAACCCAGGCCAGCTAAACAATGACAACTGCAACAAAAAATAGCCAGGCACAGTGGCGGGCACCTGTAGTCCTAGCTACTTGGGAGGCTGAGGCAAAAGAATCACTTCAGCCCAAGAGTTTGAGGTTGCTGTGAGCTGTGACACCAAAGCACACTACTGAGTGTAACATAGTGAGACTCTGTCTCAACCAAAAAAAAAAAAAAAAAAAAAGCAAAAGAGTACAAACTGTGGAGCCAGATTGTCTGATTCCAAATCCTGCCCTCTCCGATTTCTGAGCAATCTACTTGGATTCTCTGTGCTTATTTCACTTACCAAACGGGGTTGGTAATAGAACCTACCTCACAGGGTTGTTGGGAGGAGTGTTACTGTATGTGCAATGCTTAGAATAGTGCATGATAGAGCATGTCTTATCACTATGATGTGTTGCTTGTATGTGCATTATCTTGTTTTCTCCACAGGGTTTGTTTTGAGGTAGGCGACCATTATCTACATTTTACAGATAGGAAAATAAGCTCAGAGAGATTCTAAAGTAGCACAAGGCCACGTGGCCCATTCGTGGCAAAGAAGGGATTCAGACACTATACTATCGCTTGCTGCGAAGGGAAGGGAGCTTTGGGATAAGTCGTTCCTGTGGAAGAATGGGGGGGGGGCAAGAAGAGGCAGGGCAGATGAGGGTGCCCCTTCTCCCTGGGAATTCCCATGCTCTCCTTTTTCCTTTCAGGAACCATCATCTCCAAGAGAAGTACCCACTGTTGTTGAACCGAATTGCTGCCCGGGAGGTACCCATTGAGATCAAGCCAGTAAAGATACCCACCTTGAGCCAGCTGCAGAGAATGGAACCTAAACAGATGTTCTGGGTGCGAGCCCGGGGCCATATTGGTAAGAGGACCCCATGGACCAGGGGAAAACACTCTGTAGGGGTCTAGGCCGGCCACTCATTTGCCATGGAGCCTTGGGCACATTACTTCCCCTCTCTGTGCCTGTTTCCTTATGTGCATGATGGGCAAGTTGGGCTCCCTCAGCCCTTTGCATGGGGAGAATGGGGAGGTGACTATAATCCCAACGTGGGACCTTTCTGGGGAAGGCAAAGTACCTCGCTGAGGTCCTTATCCAGATCCGCTGCTAACCTTCAGGTGCCTTTGTGCAAATTGGAAAAAGATACATACCCCTTTCAGGGCCCAGTGTGGGAGACTTGGGAGTAAGGACTGGAGTTTAGGCCTCACCCTCCCTTGTCCCTCCCACCTCCCTCATCCCATCACTTTGAGCCAGATGTCCTGTGCAGTAACTGAGCTGCACATCCATGCATGGGAGTCTCTTTCTCCCCCCACCTCCCTGCAGGTCCTGAGCTGGAAAGCCCAGGAGCCCAGGGCTGATGGGGGCCGGGACCTGTTGCAGGGGAGGGAGACATCAAGATGCACTGCTGCGTGGCGGCCTATATCTCAGACTATGCCTTCCTGGGCACTGCACTGTTGCCCCACTGGTGGCAGTATAAGGCTCACTTCATGGTCTCGCTAGACCACTCTATGTGGTTCCACGCCCCCTTCCGAGCTGACCACTGGATGCTTTATGAATGCACAAGCCCCTGGGCTGGTAAGTGTGGGGTTGACTGGAACAAGGACGTTGACCTTGGTTGGGGGGGGGGAGTGGCATGGGGCCCACTTTCTTCAGTAATGCTGCCTCCCCCAGCCACCTGTGGGGTACTTCCTCTCCTGCCCCCCAGGCTCTGGCATTCTCATCTTCAAAATGATAGGGTGAGACTTTGAGGCTGGGACAACTGCTCAGCTCTAAATCTCTAAAACATGCTAGGAACATAATTCACTTTATCTCAGAGACCACTTTCTAGTCCCAGAACCACTTCAGATTCTCTGGGTGAACTTATTAAATCCTATCTCCCATTTGAGGCTCAGTTTCCCCATCAAACAAAGAGGGTTACATTAGAGCAGTAGCATCCAAATCGGTAGTCTATCAGATTGCCACTTGGGGGAGCTTTTTCAAAGTAGATTCTGATTCTACTCTCAAGATTCCAACTCAGATCTTGGATGAGGTCCAGGAAACTGTATTTTTTTTTTTCCTATAGAGACAGAATCTCATATCACCCTGGGTAGAGTGTCTCGTCGTCACACAGCTCACAGCAAACTCCAACTCCTGGGCTTAGGCAATTCTCTTGCTTCAGCCTCCTGAGTAGCTGGGACTACAGGTGCCTGCCACAACTCCCAGCTATTTTTTTGTTGCAGTTAGGCTGGGGCCAGGTTTGAACCTGCCACCCTCGGTATATGGGGCCAGTGCCCTACCCATTGAGCCACAGGGACCACCCAGGAAACTGTATTTTTAAACAGCTCTCTAAATGATTCTGCTGATAAGTTGGCTGGGGATCAGGGCACGCAGTGGTCTCTAAGGGCCTCAATATTTAGACACTCCTTATAGGGGATAGAGAGAAACCCCAACTGACTCATCAATGTCACATGTCTAGCTCCAGAACACTGGTTTCCTTTCCAAGGAAGTATATTTCAAAAAAAGAAAAATCTGGCTTTATAAAACAGGGACAAAACTTAAGAACTCTTTTTTTTTTTGCAGTTTTTTTTTTTTTTTGGCTGGAGCTGGGTTTGAACCCATCACCTCCAGTATATGGGGCCGGTGCCCTACTCCTTTGACCCACAGGTGCCGCCCTTAAGAACGCTTAAAACTCAGAAAAGGGGTACTTTCAAGCACTAATGGCATCACAATAAAAGATTAACAGTCCTGAAGTTAGGGTACTTAGGTTGAGGGTTAGTCTGATCCTGGGGCCAAGTTCCTGAGCTTCTCTGAACTACAGGGCCATTGTCTAGAAAGTGGGACAACAAATGCCTGCTGCATGTCGCTCTGTGAGAACCAAGTGAGCTCTGCTATATGTAGGGAGCTCAGCAGTTCTTTATAAATGTCAGATTTAAGCCCAAAAGGAGCAAGGGAAAAGAGAATCTCCGAGAGGGGAGGGAGGAGAGGCCAGACCTGAGGCCTCAGGTCCTTTCCCTGGGGCCCTTCTTCCCCTTGGTGGTGGGGCCAATAACACCAGTGGTATTATTTTCTAATGAATTACCGCTTGGAGGGCTTGGCTTCATTTATTGTAAAGGGAACAGAAGTGGCCAGAGGTATGGCAGATCTTGGCCAAGCTATGTAAGGAGACTATTCTCCCAGTTCCTCCCTCTGCTTTTTTTGAGGAAGCCAGCCTATACATGAAAGTGCTTTTAAACTGTCAAGTGGCTTCCCATAGGAGGAGTCACCCAACAACTGTCTGTAACACAGGCTCAGAAAGCGGCACTTAGAGAATTGGAGCACTGGGTGTGCCCTTGTGTGGGACAGCCCTCCCCTGGGCCATGCTCTTCAAGAACCATGTTTGTCTGTGCTGAAGCAGAGAGAAGGTCATTCTCACCCATCCCCTCACCCACAGGTGGCTCTCGGGGGCTGGTCCATGGGCGGCTGTGGCGTCGGGACGGAGTCCTGGCTGTGTCCTGTGCCCAGGAAGGTGTGATCCGAGTAAGGCCCCGGGTCTCAGAAAGCAAGTTATAACCAGAGGTACCAGATGACCTGGAGCTTCAAGTACCTCACTTCTACCACCACTTCTAAGGCAGAAGGACAGTCCTCTGGCCCTCAAATCCAATAAAGAGACTGATACCACTGGAGTGGCTGGCCTTACTTCCACTGGGCTAGAGCGGCAGCCCTCCTTTCATTCTTCAACTCCAGGACTCCATGGGCAGAGTCCTCAGCCCCTCAGCCAGGCTGCCTCACTGGCTTGTAGGCCCATGGACAAGGTAACACTGACCCTGTTTATCAGCTGGAGAGGCTGTGTCAGACTGTGTCAGACTTCTCCCCTGCGCCACCCCAGGGCAACCCCAGCCATAGTGTGCCTGAGCCCAGCTCAACAGAAGTTAGTCTCCTTAATCTGCTGCATATTCGCTTTGTGAAACTTCTAGAGGCTCCCAGGACCCCCTACAGCAGCAACCCACAGGAACTGTATTAAAGGGCCACGGCATTAGGAAGGTTGAGAACCACTGCCCTACAGCCTACCAGCGGCTCTCTATGTCCTAACAGGGCCTTACCCCCCATCCTGGGGCAGCCCCTCCCCCTATAGTGGCCATAATTTGAGGCAAGGGTTAATCCAGCACCTCCTTGATAAGCAATTCTTTGAGACTCGGGGGTGGTGTGGGGGTAAGGCCCGCCTCCTGCAGGGCCTGAAGTCGGGCCTCTGTTTGGCGTTTGTCCAGGCCCAGGCGCCAAGAGAGCCGAACGTGGGCCTCCAGAAAGGGTGCCAGCAGAGGGTGGAGGCGTTTGTCCCCCAGCAGCTGTAGGGCCCTCTCACAGCATGCCCGGGCCTCTGCAGGGTCTTCCAGCTCCTGGTGGCACACTGCCAGCCCAGCCAGGGTCAGTAGGGGACGGTCTGGGCCAGAGGGGGTGCCCAGCTGGGCCTGCAGTTGCCAGGCATTGGCCCAGAGCGCCAGAGCCTCACGATAGAGGCCAGTACAGGTGAGGCTCTGTGCCCGCCGCAGCTCTGGCAGCACGAAGAAGTCCTGTAGGTCTGAGGCATGGCGCAGCTCAGGTACCGCATGTAGGTGGCCCAAATACTGCTCAAAGGCCCGGCTACGGCGGGCAATGGTCTCTGCAGTAAAATTCCGGCGCAGGCGCTTACGTGGGAAGGAGATGGCAGCCATGGTACCCCGGAACTGCCGCTGCAGGTTACGGTGCAACCGTTCAAAGTCCGAGTAGCGGCGAGAGATGTGGGCTGGCTGGTGATCTGGCCCTGGGCCCATCACGGCGAGGGTGTAGAGCTGCCGGAAGGGTGGGTGTCAGGGCAGGTGCAAGGTATCCACAAGTCCCTTCCCTCCCCCGCCCATCACACTCCCAATTCTGCTCCCCACCCCTTCCCCTTGTCCCTGGGACTGGGCCCAGCATGGTAGGAGCTGCTAGGGAGCCCAGTTCCATCTTACCTGAGGCTTGTCTGAAATGACCCAGGCCCAAGGCAGCACAGGGAAAGAAAGACAGAGACGAGCTTCAGTGCCTGGCTGCTGCCCTTTTACCCCTCTGGGACACTCCCTTCCTGTAGGGCAGTCAGTTCTTCTGACAGCCCCTCTGGAAAACCAGGCGTGAGCTGAAACCCAGGCGATCTCCAGGCCTCTGAGCCAATGTTGAGGACCAACTTGGAGTTGTGTTTCACTCTGGACAACTGGCCCCCACATCCCTGGCCAGACTCTGCCAAAGTTTACCCAGAAAACATGTCTTTAGATAGTCCCAATTGTGATCACTGAGAAAAGTATAATGAACTCAGGCTCTAATCCCAGGTCACTGCTCCCTCCCTCAGACAAGGCAGTCCCACTCTGAGTCCACTTTGTCTCTGGTTGGTATTTAGTCAAGAACTGGGACCTGCACAAGTGTTGGCACCTGAGGTTTTTAGGTGGCACATTCTAGAGTAACACTGCATCAGAGAAAGGAGGTGATTCCTCCTTCATTCAGGTTCTTTAATCTGACTACAAATTGAGATGCTCTCAATTTGGTTTTGGAAAAACACTTCTCTTAACACTTCGTCTCCATTTTTAAAAAAGAGCCAGAAAGCGAATCTCAGGTCAGGGCCTTGTTCAGGCAACAGAAACTAGGCAGGATTTAACAACGTTGTTTCATTTTCATTGCTTTTATTTTTATGGCTAGCTTCTTTTTTATGGCAAGTGAGACTTTCCATATAGAGTAGTACAATGAAGTTGGGTTTTAAACTGATTTAAGAAAAAAGATAGGTTCATTTAAAGATAAATGTTAAGCAAAGAACAGTACAAGTAGCATTTTTAGGTCAAGAATCATGAAGGGGGTTCTGGAATGACCCAGGTTTGGGAAACACTGAACAAGGTGACTACTAAGCCCCCCAGGTCGGAGAACCAAAGTGGATTAATTGATAATAACAGTGAGCCAGCAGGTTTAAAGCAGGAGTTAGCAAGCATTAGATGTCAAAGACAGACTAACACTGCACCCAGATTCTTCTCTCAACTTGTCCTGTGGAACCAACAGCATCCTAGCCACCCCTAGTCAGTCAGGTTTGTCTACTTTGTACTTGAAGATTCACTAGGTACATTGATATTAAACTTTAAAAGAAACCTATTTTATTCTCATTCAACTCTGCATTCCCAAAACATATTGCTTATAAAATTTTATTTATTCATTTTGGAACAGTTATTAACATTCTAGGAAACCAGTTTTGTGCAGGACACATTTCAGGACACCAATTTTCTTTGACTCACTTTTTTTTGTTGTTGAGTCAGGGTCTCACTATGTTGCCCTGGGTAGAGTGCTGTGGCATCACAGCTCACAGCAACCTTAAACTCTTGGGCTTAAGTGATTCTCTTGCCTCAGCCTCCCAAGTAGGTAGGATTACAGGTGTCCACCACAACACCCGGCTATTTTTGGATATAGTTGTCATTGTTTATTGGCAGGCCTAGGCTGGATTCAAACCCACCAGCTCCGGTGTATGTGGCTGGTGCCCTAGCCGCTTTGCTACAGGCGCCAAGCCAAAACCCCCATTTTTATATCCTTTATTTCATCTGATCATTGTGATGTCCAACTAACATTGGTAATAATGATAGTTCCATTAACTGAGCACTTAATCTGTGCCTCATGCTGTACCAAGCACCTTTACATCTATGCTTTCATTTAATCATCATAGCAGCACTGCAAGGAAGATGCCTTTATCTCTGGCAGCTGAGGAAGCAGGCTCAAAGATTGCCCTAAGTCACAGCTGGTAAATGGCCTAGCTGGGATTCAATCCAGGTCAATCTGATTCCAAAGCCTATGCTCTTCACTTCTAAAAGATATACGAAGACTTAGAGTCTCCATTGTACAGGGAAGATGACTTGCTTCTCCAGACACGGGTCAGGGCAAACTTGGCTATCCTGTTCTGTCTTGTCATTCTTTTCCATTTGGGTACCCAAAGTCACCTCATTCCCCCCTGCCTCTGAGCTGCTCCTTGGTGACTGATCGTTGGTGTCCCCTTCCTGTGTATGACCCCTTGTCCACCTAGAGCTCTGGGATATTTGCAGTTAAATGTCAATTGTCAGAGTTAAACCCTGCTGGAACTGGAGCAGTCACCCCATAGGCGTGGCCCTCATTTACTAACAACAGAGAGATGCAGAGGCCCAGATGTGGGACAGGACTCCAGGCCCCCTTCCTGCTGAGTCAGAGGTGGAGGAGGGTGAAGAGGAGGAGAGTGTAAGGCAGAGAGTTGCCACTGTCAGGAGCAGCCAGCTCAGCTGTATTTCAGGACTGGCTGAGGGCAGGACCTGGCATGGTCCTCTTTCTCCATGTCAGTCTGTCCTCTCCTCAGCAAGATCCTCTACACTGCTCTTCACTCCAACCTCTACTAATCCCCAAAGTCTAGACCCTTAGGACAAGATTATTCTGTACAGGATGGTGCTTGAGTATTGATTCACCTGGGTTACAAGGAGGCCATAGCAGGCCCTAGATGCCAGACATTGTCAATCGAAAGTTAAATGACATAGCTACCATTTTATTGAGCACCAGGCACAGTGCTAAGAGTTTTTTGTGCACTGTCTCACTTAACTCCTGCTGTCATCTTCTACACTATCCCCACTACTCAGATGGGGACACAAGGACCATCAGGGTTACATATTTCACACAAAGTCAACAACCGATAATATGTGGGATGTGAATCAGGGTTGGTCTGGATTCCAAGTCCATTTCCTTAACCACTAACCCGTGTAACTTTTGTTTCACATCTGACCGGATAATATCCTTCCCTCTGTATCTTGTATTTTGCTACAGTTTGCAAAAACCCTGTGGGCAGGATCAGGAAGAACACACTCCAGTTCTCTTAGTCTCAAAACCAGGATAAAGGGGCGGCACCTGTAGTTCAGTAGGTACGGTGCGGGCCACATACACCGAGGCAGGCAGGTTTGAACCTGGCTCAGGCCTGCTAAAACAACAATGACAAATGCAACAACAACAAAAAATAGCCAGGAGTTGTGGTGGGCACCTGTAGTCCCAGCTACTTGGGAGGCTGAGGCAAGAGAATCACTTAAGCCCAAGAATTGGAGGTTGCTGTGAGCTGTGATGCCACAGCACTCCACTGAGGGTGACATAATGAGACTGTTTAAAAAAAAAAATAGTATAAAGACAGTGGCTCATGCCTGTAATCCTAGCACTTGGGGAGGCCGAGGCAAAGGCTGAGGACTGCTTAAGGTCAGGAGTTTGAGACGGCCTGAGCAACAGTGAGATACCATTTCTACTAAAAAACTGGAAAAATCAGCCTGGTGTAGTGATAAGAGATATGAGACAGGTCCTTAATTTCTACTTTATTCAGTGTCAAGAAAACTAAGCCATTTGCCTGAGGACTTGCTCAAGTTACCTCTTCTTTCTGGCCTCAATTTCTACCTGTATGAAATGAGGCAGCATTTATAACTACTCAGTCAGATCCCTCAGGAAGTCTTCCCTACTCTCTTAGCTATACTTCTAGCCCAGGGGTTCCTGGACTTTCACTCACCACATACTTGGAGGGTGGGTCCTTGACAACGTTGGCGCTGGTCACTTCGAAGAGCAGCCTCTGGGGTACCAGCGTGTTCCGGGACTTCTTCCAGAAATCCTGCAACTGCCGGGCCAGGAGCTGACTGCTCCGCTGCCCATCAGATGGGGGGCTCCGTTCTGCACAAGCACATGACCAGTCATATCTACAGGCCTAGGGCACCAGGGTCAACATAAACCATGTGTCATGACCTCACTCATCCTTCCAATGTGAGATAGGATTATCCCCATTTTACAGAAATGGAAACCAAGGGCCAGAGAGGGCCCAGGAGCTAACCACCATACAGGGAAGATAGGGGCTAAAGAATATCACCATCCCCAAACTTTGCCAGCGCATCGTAATCATTTGTGTCCCAGGCCCTGTACCTTTAATGCCAGCAATAACTCTGAGCTAGGAGTGATTTCTCCCATTTCACACAGGGAAAACTTGGCTTAGAGACCTGTTGTGACTCTCTCAAGGTCACACAGCCCAGAGGTGGCTGAGGACGCTTTAAGAAGTGTGGGAGTTTCAGCTGGATCCACTCAGGGCGCCCAAGATGCTCTTGAGAAGAAGCGGGATGGAGGCCTAATCGAGCCCCAGGGTTCCCGCCTCTGTCCTCCCGCACTCGCCTGCGTCTTCTGCAGACGCCTCGTCCCCTGGAGGCAGCAGATCCTGGCCAGCCTCCTCCTCGTCCTCTTCCTCGTCCTCGTCGTCCTCGTCGTCCTCGGCGCTGGTGAAGCTGAGAGTGCCGCTGAGGCGGGAGGACAGGCCCTCGGCGTCGTCATCCTCCAGCTCTGAGCTCTCAGGGAACTGCTCGGCCTCAGAACCGACTGCCGCCTCCCCGGGGCCATCACCGGCCAAGGCGTGCCGCAGCCGGTGCAGGAGCCGCGAGGCCATGGCACCCTGGGGGGAGCGCAGAAGCTGGGTCCTGGGCTGGGGAGGAGGAGGATCCCAGCTCTTGGATAGAGGTGGAGGGGCGGGGCCAGGACAGAGGGGAGGGGCGCGCCTGAGGCCACGCCCCTGCCTGCTAGAGACCCAGCTCGCGTCGCTGTCACTCCACCCACACACAGCTTAGGGCCGCATTCTTCCCAGGAGGGGCTTCGGACACTCCCCACTTCTCTTTCGCACCTCTACGCGCTCTACCTGCTGTGTCCCGGGGGGCATTCAGGGTCACGCTTCTCCCCTGGGGTCCCAATGCAACCTCCCCGCGGCTCACCAACGACCGGCGGTTTCTGCCGGGCTCCGCCAGGCCCTGGAAGCTGGGAGCGTCGCTCAGTTCTTCCTGCCGCCGCCCCGCCTCTTGCCCCGCCTGCTCTCCGGGCAGCCAGAGTATCCCGAGAATCCCCGGCCCTTAGCTGCAGGAGGGACTCGGGAATCCTGGCTCTGCCAAAAGGAGGCCCAGGCCTCCGGAGGAATTATCCACAATCCCGCCCAGGCGCATACGCTCCTTGACTCCTCCCAGCCCTCCCGAAGACCCAAGTCAGCCCAATCTATTCCCTTAATTTCCACCCAGCGCTCAACTTTCCAAAGCCGTTATATGACATTAGTGAGCCCATTTATTGGGTAGGAAGAAAAAAAAAAAAACTGAGGAGAAGAGAAGCATGATTGGTCTGGAATCTGACCTCGCTGAGCCTAGGTTCTGTCATTCGTAAAACAGGAACTATAATACTAATTTTGCCACTCTTGTAAGAACCCTAGTTCGGGCTGGACGCAGTGGCTGCTACCTGTAATCCTAGCACTTTGTGAGACTGAGGCAGGAGGATTGCTCGAGCTCAAGAATTTGAGACCAGCCTGGGCAAAAGGGACCCCATCTCTACTAATAATAGGAAGAACTAGCCAGGAGTGGTGGAGGTAGGAGAATCCCTGTATCCAGGAGTTTGAGGTTGCAGTGAGCTATGATGACCCCACTGCATTCGGGCCGGGGGACACAAACAGACTCTATCTCAAACAACAAAACTCAAACACCTTAGTCCAGTGCCTGGCACAGAGCAGGGGATGTTGAAATGATCAGTTACATGATAATTATTGTTTCTACAGTGTTCATAGGCTTGTGCAATCTCATTTGAATCTGACACATGGGAAGTATGAGAATGGAGAAACGCAGACTCAGAGGCTGAGTTACTCTGCCAAAGTCACATAGCTTGCCAGAGGTTTCTGAGAATGGAGTCCAGGTGCCCTGAGTTCTGCACACTGCTCTTTGTCTACGCAACAGGCCTGGTAATTTCAGTAGTTCTCTCTAGCTCTCCGTTTTATCTTTTATCCTCAGAGCAGCAGTAGGTCAAGAAGAGTTTATTGTGGTTTCCTGTCAGAAGGCCTGGATATTAGTCCTTAGCAGGGCAGATTTTGATAGTTGTATGATAAAAACAAAATCAAAGTCTAGGCACTGTGGCTCGTGCCTGTAATCTTGCACTCTGGGAGGCCAAGGTGGGTGGATTGCCTGAGTTCACAAATTCGAGACTACCCTGAGCCAGAGTGAGACCTTGTCTTTAAAAATAGCCCAGCTTTGTGGCAGGTGCCTGTAGTCTCAGCTACTTGGGAGGCTGAGGCAAGAGAATCACCTGAGCCCAGGGGTTTGAGGTTGCTGTGAGTTGTGATGCCACGGCACTCTACTGAGGGTGACAAAGTGAGATTCTGTTTCCAAAAAAAAAAACTGGCAAAACAAAAACAAACAAAATCAAAATCTCTCTGACAGTAGCTCTTGCCCTTTTTGGGTGGCACAGGAGAGAGGGGCAGGAAGAGGCAGGAGGGAAATACCTTTGAATGAACAGAAGGCATGTCTACTCCTTGACCTCTGTGTGAGCAGAAGGGCTGGGCCCTCAAGGTTCTATCTTGTCCTTTATCTTCTTATAGGCATTTTACATATTGTCACATCTCACCTTCACAACATCCTGGGGAAGAGACTGTTAACTGGGCAATAACTGGCCATTTTCAAGATGAATAGACTGAGGCAAACTGACTTCCTTAAGATCTATATCTCAGGGCTCGGCGCCTATGGCTCAACCGGCTAAGGTGCCAGCCATGTACACCTAAGGTGGCGGGTTCGAATCCCCAGCCCGG
>NW_003852418.1:7900952-7907224 GCF_000181295.1 Otolemur garnettii | reverse complement strand
TTGAGCCCAGGAGTTGGAGGTTGCTGTGAGCTGTAATGCCATGGCACTCTACCCAGGGGGGACAGCTTGAGGCTCTGTCTCAAAAAAAAAATAAATAAATAAATAAATAAATAAAACCATGGATTGTCAGGGTCAGAAATCTGATCTATCACTTTCATTTTGCAGATAGATGTCTGAGGCTTAGTGAGGGGAAGGGACTTATGCTGGGTCACACAAATACAGCCAGATCCCTTGATGTCTTGTAATCTTCGCCACTCGAACTCCGTATAGATATTTCCCTATGGCCTACCTGAAAGATGGTCATCTGTCTCCTGCTTGTATATACTCAGTGACAGGGAGCTTATTACCAGTAACGAGGCCACTTGTTCCCATTATTGTTCAACTGTGACTATTAGAAAGTTCCTCCTTATGTTGAACAAAATGCAATTCAGTTCAGTTATTCTTACTTAGAATATAGTATTTATTGAGATTGAAAGGGCTGGTGGGACTTTGCTTGGACACCCTAAGGAGTTTGGACCTTGTCTATTTCCTTAAATAAACAAAAGAACAAATGAATGAACAAGGGATGGCTGAGGGTTCCACATCCTCTATTCCAAAGGGATCAAGTGGTTCCAGTGTGTTTTTGTTTGTTTGTTTTGAGACTGAGTCTCACTATGCCACCCTCCGTAGAGTGCCCTGGTGTCACAGCTCACAGTGACCTCCAACTCTCTGGCTTAAGCAATTCTTTTGCCTCAGCCTCCCAAGTAGCTGGGACTATAGGTGCCCACCACAACACTGGCTATTTTTTGTTGCAGTTGTTGTTTAGCTGTCCCAGGCTGGGTTTGAACCCGCCATCCTCGGTGTACATTGTGTGGCTGGCGCCATAACCACTGTGATATGGGCGCTGAGCCTGGTTCCAGTGTTTGTGTCTAAATTGGAACCCTCGTGTATCGCCCCTTGGCCTTCTGCCTGGACTGGTAGGCCTTACTTAGCCTGGCCTGGCCCTGCCGAGTTTTCCTTGGGAATGTCTATATATAGGAGAAGGGAGCAGCCCAGTTGCCACTGTCCATCTGCCTTCCTTGATGTCCAGTCCCCCTTTCCTGGCCCCAGATTCTGTTCTCAGTTGTCTTGGTGCTCTTTCTGTCACTTAGCTACCATCCATGAGCCCTGCCTCCTCCCCAGCACCCACCCTGGACCTGGTGGATTCTCAGGATAGGCTTGGTCTGCCCAACACTACCTTTTAGACCACCCGCTTATCTTCTTCAGATTTTCTCACTGAGATCTATCCAGGAAGGGGATGTCCACCCCTTTGCCACTTAAAGGACCTTCCCCTGTGGCTGTAGTCCAAGCTACTTGGGAGGCTAAGACAAGAGAATTGGGCCCTACCACTAAGCCCAAGAGCTGTGAGCTGTGACGCCGTAGCACTCTACGGAGGGCCACATGTGAGACTCTGTCTCAACCCCCCCCCAAAACAAAAAACCTTCCCCTGCCCACTCCTCTACCCCCAAATGAATCCCAAACACCCCTTCCCTGGAGAAGACAACTCTGAGAAAAGAATCTTTGATTTCAATGACTATTTCTCCCCAAAATGCACACCCCTCTGTCTTCCATCCATCCATTTGGTTCTCTTTCTGGGCAGGTTCCCCCATGGACTGTCTGTCTCAACTTTCCCCCAGTTGGGATTCATAATAAAAAAATCACCAACATGGGGGTCCGGTAGGGTGGCTTACGCCTGTAATCCTAGTACTCTGGGAGGCTGAGGTGAGCGGATTGCTTGAGCTCAGGAGTTGGAGACCAGCCTGAGTGAGAGCGACACCCCGTCTCTAAAAAATAGCCGGGCATTGTGGGGGGCACTTGTAGTCCCGGCTACTCAGGAGGCTGAGGCAAGAGAATCACTTGAGCCCAAGAGTTTGAGGTTGCTGTGAGATATGATGCCACGGCACTCTCCTTAGGGTGACATAGTGAGACTCTGTCTCAAAAAAAAAAAGTCACCAACATGACTATAAATCACCTTTCTGATTTACAAAGCTCTGCAGTCCAAGGGAGGTAATAATAGTTGCTTTCTCATAGGATGAGGACTAGATGTGATCATGTGGTTAAAATGCTTAGCACAGTACATGGCACTTTGTAGAGGTTCAATAAATGGTAGCCTAGCTATCACTTCTTCCCACTTCCGCCCCTTGCTCCTTATCATGGTTCAAAGAAAGGACATTCCACGTGCCAAGCACCAATGCTATGAACCTGGCACAAGATAGATGACTTATGCTGGGCTTTTATTTATCATAAAAAAAGACACCACCCCCTAAGAGGTGCATCTCACACAGGGGGAAACGAGGCTCTGAGCAGCATCACCATCTGAGGCAGGCCCTGGATCCTGGCTCTTCCCATTCCACCATGCTGCCTCACTTTTCACTATTCTGATTGTCCTTACCCATCTTGGAACCAGTGTGCTTCCTGGCAGGGGGTGCTTTCTATGGTGGTAGGGCAGGGCGGGCCCTCTTCATAAGACTCTAGAATGTCAAGTCCTGCCACCTGCTCAGAGGTTTAAATTTCTCTGCAAGGGCACTTGGCTAAATTAGGTAATGGGCTAGGATTCTGGGAGAGGTGGGGCCCACTGACCCCAGGATCTGATTGGGCAGGGTATCCAGTGCTGGGGAGCAGGGAGGTGGGAGGAGAGGATGCCCCCATAAATCCTGGGGGCTGGGGTGGGTAAGGGCATCTTTGGATGCTGGAGGGCAGAGGAGGTAGTCCACAGCAGAGGAGTCCCAGTGACCAGCAACCATGGTAAGGACAAGAAGGGACAAGAAGCTAGTGTATTCTG
Source organism: Otolemur garnettii (assembly GCF_000181295.1). Classification (NCBI taxonomy): domain Eukaryota; kingdom Metazoa; phylum Chordata; class Mammalia; order Primates; family Galagidae; genus Otolemur; species Otolemur garnettii. Next base: position 7,904,424 of record NW_003852418.1, on the reverse strand, counting down.
GGCTTCTTTCAAAGCAGACCTGGGTGCTCTGTAGGGCAGTGATCTGGATGCTTGAAATTGGAACATGAAGGTTCCTGGAACCCAGGTGTCTTGGCGGAGGCTGAGGAAGACAGCCTTTAACTTCTCTTGCAAGGGGAGGGCTGGTGTGTTTCAGAGATTGAACCTCAAGGCTTGAGGACTTCCCACCCACCTTCTGAGCCTTCCAGCAATGCCATTCATAGAGCTGTGAGAGGCTCTTAGCTTGTTTCCTTCATAGTAGAAATGGGGACTGTGAGGAGAGTGAGTTACCCCACGGGCCAGTGGCAGGCATGGGCTAGAAGCCCAGCCAAACCTTCCTGCTGTCACTGAGAGAACTAAGTCTCCTCTAGAAGGTGGGAGGCTGCAGTTTCTGAGGCCAGCTCAGGTGCAGGTCTCCAAGAGCCAGAGAGTGATGGGAAGGGGCAGAAGATGACAGACTAGAGTTAGAGGCCCCAGCCTCTCAGAGAGGGATCTGATGTGAGGCTGTCATTTTCTTTTGAGATCCCCCTCCCTACTTTACTTCAAGGAGTAATTAGACCCTGGAGGCCAGCTGCTGTTGTCCATGCCTGGCTAAAAATAGCCTGCCCTCCTGGCTTGGAGAAAAAGGAAGGGAGGAGGGAGGGGGAGAAGGAAGGGCCAGGAGCCGGTCAGCTGAAGAACTCCTTGGATGTCTCACCCCTTCCTCTCTGCCAGCCTCTGTCTAAAGTTGTTGACCTAGATGGCCTGGCTTGGATGTGACCTGGAAACCCCTACAGATATCTTACTGGTCTCCATCACATCCTATTCAGCATGAGAGGTCTTTACTCCAGTGATGGAATCATAGAAGGAAGCTTAAAATCTCCATTTATGCAAAGTCTCTGTGGGGAGGGTTGATGTCTCCATCTCTGCTTGGTGGTCCCAGCATCTGGTCCATGGCCTGACACTTAGCAGGTGCTCCGTAACTTTACATTGAATTATTATTTACTTGCAAACAACCATTTATTGAACAACTATTAAAGTGCCAGACACCACCAGGAGCTAGGGAAAACTGGAAAATCATGCAAGAATGGTCCCCGCCAAGCATGCTAAGTGACTTGCCCAGTGTCACTGGGGGGTTCCTGACTTGCCCTCCAAGTGGTAAGTCCTTGGGCATAATTTGTGTTTCCTCTTTTGTTCCCCAAACTGGGGGGTGGGTGCCTTGTAAGTTTGGAGCTGTTCTTCTGGAGGAACGGACACTTACAAAAGTGGGGTTGAGGAGAATGGGGATAAGGTGAGAATTAACTCCAGGGCTACCCCATGAGCTCTGACTCTCTGTGTGTCTCCTGCAGCCGACACAGACTGACCAGCAGGTTGAGGCCCGGTCCTACCTCAGCGAGGAGATGATCGCTGGTGCGTGAGGCCGGGGCAGGCTGGGGTGTGTGTGAGAAGGGCGGCAGAGCAGGTGTGAGGCTGACTGGTCACCGGCGTCACCTCAGCCCTCTACTCTCCTCCTGCACCCTGGCAGAGTTCAAGGCTGCGTTTGACATGTTTGACGCTGATGGTGGTGGCGACATCAGCGTCAAGGAGTTGGGCACCGTGATGAGGATGCTGGGCCAGACGCCCACCAAAGAGGAGCTGGACGCCATCATCGAGGAGGTGGATGAGGACGGTGAGCGGGAGGCCTTCCCAGGCCAGGGGTGGCAGGGGGAGAAGGCGTCCTGGGCTCGGGCTCACCCGCCTGCGCCCGCCAGGCAGCGGCACCATCGACTTCGAGGAGTTCTTGGTCATGATGGTGCGCCAGATGAAAGAGGACGCCAAGGGGAAGAGCGAGGAGGAGCTGGCCGAGTGTTTTCGCATCTTCGACAAGTATGTTGGGGGCCTGGGAGCCGAGGAAGGGGCCGAGCAGTCCGAGCCAGGCGGACCGGAGGTGGTGGAGGTTCCCGGGCTGGGCGTGTGGGAGGGGCGGTCAACTGTGGCCAGGGCAGCTGGCCTGGGCCCTGAGCCCTGCCCTGCCCTGCCCTTTACTTCGGCCCGAAGGAATGCAGACGGCTACATCGATGCCGAGGAGCTGGCTGAGATTTTCCGGGCTTCTGGGGAGCACGTGACGGACGAGGAGATCGAATCTCTGATGAAAGACGGAGACAAGAACAACGACGGCCGCATTGACTTTGACGGTGAGGGCCGCGGGAGCTGGGGAGGAGGGAGCTGGAGCCCCGCCCAGCGTCGGGGGCGCGGCACCTGTGCGGCTGGCTGGCTCCCACGCTGTGGCCTTGGTCTTGCGGGTGGGACTGGGCGTAGCCTGCTCAAGTTCCTCTCCACCTACTTCCTCCCTACGTCTCCCACGGGCGGTAGGGAGCTCCCGGCAGCTTGTGCGATTTATCAGTTAATGAATGGGCCCTGCGTCCTAAGAGCGGCCGCTGATTCTCTCCTCCTGCCTTTCCCTGTAGAGTTCCTGAAGATGATGGAGGGTGTGCAGTAATAGTGGGCCGTCGCCTCCACCGAGATCGCGCGTCCCTTGAGCGTGGGCGGCTCCGCCCAGGAGTCTGTTCCCGCCTCTCCAGGGAGGCGCGGCCCCTTCTGGGTCTGTGTCTGGAAGGAATAAATGTAAACCTTGCAAAGCTCTTGGCCTGACTAAGGGGACCCGGGACGGCGGGTAGGGAGAGGGTGCGGCAGGAAGCTAGAACTAGGCAGAGGGTTGACGCTCCTTCACTTCCCCGCCATCCCTTTCTGGAACCTTTGGATCTTGGGACCACCTTCTGCAGGCGACTGGGCTGGGGGAGGAGGAGCGTGTCCACCCCTGCCTGGCAGCATTGTTTCTACTGACTGACCTTCGACTTGTCTCTTCTTCCCAGAGCTCACTAGGCGCTGGGCACTGGCGACGGTAGGGGAGGGTGGAGGCATACAACTACGAAGGTGATTTTGATCACACTCTCTTCACCTGGCATCCCTGCCACCGTCTAGCATCCCTGCCTTCATCCTCTTCAGTGTGCTCAAGAGAGGGCGGTTAGTATGCTCTAGCCGAGATAAAATCTGTCCTTGCCACTCCCCTGCCCAAAGTCCTTCAAGGCGCCCCATTGCTTCTAGAATCAAATCCGAATTCCTTCCACTGCCTCCCTTCCTGCGGTCCTGACCAGGCTCCAGCCACACTGGGCAGTTTATTCCTGATGTGGACCTTGAGTGCATTTTCAAGCTTTTGGGCCTTTGCACATACTGTTAGCCCTTCCTATAAGTCTAGTAAATTAATTCTTCCCAGCTCAGATACCATCTCCCCTTTGATCCCTGCCCCCACTGTCTGCAGATCTAGCCCCTATAGCCCTTTGTATACAACAGGTGTCAGATCATATCTAATTAGGTGTAGTGGTAGTTTAGAGTCAGGCTGCCTGAGTTTGAATCCTCACTGCTAGGCTCGGCGCCTGTGGCTCAAGTGGCTAAAGCGCCAGCCACATACACCTAAAGTGGTGGGTTCAAATCCAGCCCGGCCGCCAAAGAACAATGA
>NW_003852418.1:7896442-7900346 GCF_000181295.1 Otolemur garnettii | reverse complement strand
AAAAAAAAAAAAAATAAATGCTAGCTACTATTAAAATCATTATCATAATTCTTTTTTCTTTCTATATATTTAGAGGGTGCAAGTGAAGTTTATTACATATATATATTCTGTAGCAGTAAGGTCTGGGCTTTTTTTTTTTTTTATCAGGGCTGGGTTTGAACCTGCCACCTCCAGCATATGGGGCTGGTGCCCTACCCTTTTGAGCCACAGGCACCGCCCCAAGGTCTGGGCTTTTAATGTACCAATCACCTGAAGGGTATACATTGTATTAATATGTAATTTTTTTTTTTTTTATTTTAGTCTCACTCTGTGCCCCGAGTAGAGTGCCATGGCATCATGGCTTACAGAAACCTCTAACTCTCCGGCTCAAGCCATTGCCTTGCTTCAAGCCTTCAGATTAGCTGGGACTACCAGCACTTACCACAATGCCTGGCTATTTTTTTTAGAGACAGGGTCTCATTCTTGCTCAGGCTGGTCTCAGATTCCTGAGTTCAAGCAATCTACCAGCCTTGGTCTCCCAGAGTGCTTGAATTACAGGCGTGAGCCACTGCAACTGGCCCCTAATATATAATTTTTCATCTTCACCTGCCTCCCACTTTTGGGGGTCTGCAATGTCTGTCGTTCCACTATGGCCATGTGTACCCATAGCTTAGCTCCCAATCATAAGTGAGAACATGGGATATATTTCATTCATTTTTTAAATTTTTTATTTTTAGACACAGTCTCACTATGTCACCCTCAATAGAGTGCCATGGCATCATGGATCACAGCAAAACTTAGTTCACAGCTCAAACTCTTGGGCTTAAGCAATTCACTTGCCTCAGTCTCCCAAGTAGCTGGGACCACAGGTGCCCACCACAATGCCCGGTGATTTTTTTGTTATTGTTGCAGTTATCACTGTTGTTTTAGCTGGCCCAGGCTGGGTTTGAACCCGCCAGCCTGGGTGTATGTGGCCAGCGCCCTACCCACTGATCTTTGGGTGTCGCCAATACCACATTTTCTTTATTCACTCATTGGTTGATGGACATTATTGTTATTATTGATCATTCTTGAAACTCTGAACTCTGCTGCTGGCACATCCATTGCTATAATTCTTCCTCTCCATCTCTGTCCTGTTCTCTACTCTTTTTGTCCCATTTGTGTGTTTCCTGTTTTTTATTTCCGGCCAGGATCAGTGCTGGGGTCTAGTAATCATCACTATTTATTGAGTGCCTCCTGCATGCTGTGCCCTGTGCCTTGCAGGCATTGTCTCATTCACCCACCCAACACCCCTACAGGCAGATGCTGTTATCATCCTCATTTTACAGATGAGGAAACTAAGGCATGGTGAGGTAAAGGACACAGGCACAAAGATAATCTAGAATATTGTTATGTGCTGAGCATAGGAGCAAGACTCTCAACAGTGATAGCATATTCCCATTGACAGTTATGCTTGGATATCTCAAACACTTTGAACTGACACTGCCCTAAACTAATGAGTCTATATCTTGTCCTCCTGTATTCCCCATCTCAAGGATGGGGCCTGAGCTGAGAATTCTGGTGCTCCTTTTCCACCTCTGATTACTCACTATGCCCTGCTGCTTTCTGTCTCCTGCTGTTCCACCCGCCTCTCTATGGCCACTCAGCACTATCACTTAGGCTACCACCATTGCTTGCCTAGCTCTTGGTAACAGTAGTCAATCTCCTCCCTGCCATTCACTTCCTAGATGGCCGGTGAGATCTTTCTAAAGACAAATCTGGTCAAAGCTTCATTAGTTTTCCATTGCTTTCAAGATGAAGTCCAAGCATTTTAATATGGCCTTATCAGGCCGTGCTACCCTGATGTCCCTGTTACTTCACCAGCCTGACTTCATCCCCTTCTTACCATATTTTTGATCTTCTTGCAGTGCAAAGAATGTGTTCTTTTCTTTTTATTTTTCTTTTCTTGAGACAGAGTCTCAAGCTGTCCCCCTGGGTAGAGTGCTGTGGCATACCTCACAGGAACCTCCAACTCCTGGGCTCAAGTGAGTCTCCTGCCTCCGCCTCCCAAGTTGTTGGGACCACAGGCTCCTGCCACAACACCTGGCTATTTTTTGGTTGCAGCCATCATTGTTGTTTGGCGGGCCCAGGTTGGATTTGAACCCGCCACCTTAGGTGTATGTGGCTGGCGCCTAGCCGCAGGCATTCAATAATTGTGTAGTGAGTGGCTAAGTGAGTAGGGTTACTGGCCCCATATACTGAGGCTGATGGGTTCAAAGTCTGCCCTGGCCAAACTGCAACAAAAAAATAGCCAGGCATTGTGGTGGGCGCCTGTAGTCCCAGCTACTTCGGAGGCTGAGGCAAGAGAATGGCCTAAGCCAAGGGCTGGAGGTCGCTATGAGCTGTGACACCACAGCACTCTACCAAGGGTGACAAAATGAGACTCTTGTCTCTTAAAAAAAAATAAAAATTGTGTAGAGTGATGGGAATACCAATACTCATAAATTCTGAAACTTCCTGTGTTAGACCTCTTTTTGTTCCAAGTGTCAGAAATCTAAATCAAGCTGAGCTAAACCAAAAAGGAATTTGTTGGTTCACAGTATGAACTGGAGGCCAACATCTCAATGTCATCTCTCCCCAACTCCCAGCTATTTGTTTCGGCTTGGCTTTCTTCCATCTGCAGCTGTCTCCACCAGCAGCCTAGACTGACTAGCTCCTTTTTTAGCAACCCCATTAATAAAACAATATTATTCTGTCTCCACTTTTAATCCCAGAGAACACTCTGGTTCTGAACTATAGCTTAGTGTTGGGTCTCTAAAAGTAACACAGAGAAGGGGACCAAACACCATGATCAAGAACATGGAGAGGCTTCCCCAAGGCAGAGAAAAATATGTCCACCACACTTAACATTTATTTATGTTTTTGAGACAGAGTCTGAGCTATCACAGCTCACTGCAACCTCCAGCTCTTGGGCTTAGGCCTCCCAAGTAGCTGGGACTACAGGCGCCCGCCACAATGCCCAGTTATTTTTTTTGTTGCTGTTGTTGTCATTGCTGTTGTAGCTGGCCCAGGCCGGGTTTGAACCTGCCATCCTGGATGTGGCCAGTGCTCTACCCAGTGAGCTTTGGGTGCTGCCCACACTTAGCATGTATTAAGAACCACTTTTTTTTTTTTGCAGTTTCTGACCTGGGCTAGATTTAAACCCACCACCTTCTGCATATGGGGCTGATGCCCTACTCCACAGGCACCGCCCGAGTACCAATTTTTTTTTTGAGGGACAGAGTCTCACTTTATCACCCTCAATAGAGTGCTCAACATCACAGCTCACAGCAACCTCCAACTCCTGGGCTTAGGTGAGTCTCGTGCCTCAGCCTCCCAAGTAGCTGGGACTACAGGTGCCTGCCACAATGGCTGGCTATTTTTCTGTTGTTGCAGTTTGGCTGGGGCCAGGTTCGAACCCATCACCCTTGGTATATGGGGCTGGCTTCCTACCCACTGAACCACAGGCGCTGCCTGTATTAAGGACCACTTTAATGCCAGGTTCTGAGCATCCTTTAATTTTTCAGGCATTCTTTAATTTGATTTTCGGACTTAGAGCTGTTCAGGCTGAGAATCTGCCTTTCTAGCAAGTTCCAGGTGATGCCGATGCTGCTGGAAGGATCACATTTTGAGAATACTGCTCTAAATCTGCTTCTTAACCAGATCACAGCAATGACATCACCTGGAAACCGGTTAGAAAGTGAATCTCAGGTCCTACCAGACATGGAGTCAAAATTTGCATTTTAACAAGATCCCAGGTGGAAGCAGGGACTGACCCATGCCTGTAATCCTAGCAGTCTGTGAAGCTTTTTTTTTTTTTTTAGACAGAGCCTCAAGCTGTCCCCCTGGGTAGAATGCCGTGGCATCACAGCTCACAGCAACCTCCAACTCCTGGGCTCAAGCGAGT
>NW_003852418.1:7880832-7895683 GCF_000181295.1 Otolemur garnettii | reverse complement strand
TTTGCACAGATTGAGATGCACTGTTCCAAGCCCCAAGAGAGAGCTAAGAGCAGTGTTAGCCATGAAGACACCCAAGTTTCAATCCCAGACCTGACAACTCCCAACTCGTCACAGGTAGCTGCTTGGCTGGGGCACAAGGAAGAGGAGAGGGGCCTAGATTAGCAGGAATGAGGAAGGGGTGGCTGAGAATCTTGCTGACAGGCCTCCTGCTGCCTCCTTCCCTTCCCCTCAGACCTCTACAACCATCTGCTGGCAGAGTTTAAGGGGTTGAGTGCAGAAGTTGAGGGTCACTAGGTGCTATTTATCCCCCTTGGAGATCTTCCTGTAGGACTTGGGCTAGACCCAAGGACACCTGTGTCCTTTCTTGCCCGTTCCTATGCTGGGACCCAACTGATCAGCATGGGTGTTTCCTCCTTGGGGCCTAAGGCCAAAGCCTGTAGCAGGCCAGCAGAAAGGTAACCCATGGGGTTGGTGGTCTGGGCCTGTGGGTGCAGCACCTGAGGACCTGCTGGTGGGTATGAAGCAGGCAGTGAACGTGTCCCCTTGGAGTGTAGATCTACTCGTGGGGGCCAGGACCCAAAGTTGCAAGCTCAGCCCTGAGAGGCTTGCCAGGGATGAGGCTTTTTCTCCAGGTCTGGGGCGGCTGTAGGGTGACCCGGGCTTTCTTTTTCAGGGCCAGACATCTGTCAGAAAGTGAGTGGCTAGTCTTCCCCAACAGTTCACACATTTGTTCCTTCTACGGCTGTAGGGATTTCAGTCTAAGGTCTGGTCTAGCCTCATGTGCAACATAGGTGGGGTAGCTCCAGTATTTACTAATATATTCCTGGTACATGTCAGAACTCCACAGACACAGGACAGGCATTCCTATGACACTCACTTTATAAACAGATACAGAGTATAAAATAGCCAAGGTCACAAGGGAACAAGTCCTAGTTACCCCAATGCTGAACCCTGCAGCCTAGCAGCTGTGCTCACCCCAGGAGAAACAGGCCAAGAACCCAGACCTTAAACCTGCCTGACCGCTGCCTACCCTGGGCACCTCCAATCCTATGGTAACTGCAAGGCAGCAACTCGTACAAAAAAACCAACCAGAATGTATTTATTTAATATACATCACAAGGGCTCAATAAGACACTTAATTTAAAAAACAAACAAAACAAAAATACCACCACAGCTCAAGATACAGAGTCCTATACAGAAATCAAGGAAAGGACAGACCATTGAAGAAAAAAATAAAAACACAATATAGGGAGAGGCTGGATAGCCCGGGTCAGGGCTCCTGGCTGGATACCTGCTTAGAGTAGGTTTCTTGCAGGTACTTCTTAAAAGCTGAAAGAGAACAGGGCAGGTCTCAGTGATGGGAGACAGAAGTAGTTAAGTTAATTAAGGTGGGCAAGAGGGCAGCTTGGCCAGGTATACAAAGGTTAGGGCTAGGGAGGAGGTGGGGGAGGGGCTGGTTTCCCAGGCTAGTGGTTTCTCTCCCCAGTCACCCAGTCAGCTCTCCTGGAAGGACTTGTTTCCGCTGAGACTGGGAGGGCACAGCAAAGCATTTTACTAAAAAGCCCTTTAATCTGCATTAATCCATTTGATACTAAACAGGAATACCAGGGCAGAGGCAGAGGTGGACTGATGCCCACCCCTTTCTGGTCCAACCTAGTCCCAAGTCATTGGGATCCTTTTGTTTGAGGGAGGCTTTTATGGTTGGGGAGCAATCACCCTGTCCTAGAGAAGAAGAAAGGACACACCTGTGGGGTTTTTCCAGAGCTCAGCAGCATGTGTGTTCAAAGGGCTATCAATGTTGGGTTCTGTGGGTGCGGAGAAAGAGAATGAATGGTCAAGGGGGTAGAAGATACCAACACAGAGGCTTCCTGACAGGGTTTTCAAATTACCTCCTAGCAGGCTCTGAATGGAAAGCAGGATGGTCCTGACATCATACAAGGCAGACCACTTGTCCTTCAGAATGTCCAGGCAGATGTTACCCTGGGTATCCACATTGGGGTGGTAGCAGGGTGTGAGGAACTTCACCGTGGGTGCATTGTAAGGGTAGCCACTGGGGAACTCTAGGGAGAGCTTATACCTCAGGTCTTCATATACCTGGCATTTGGAGAAACAGACAGGGAGTGAGCTTTTCCACCTGAGCCTCATACCCTGACCCAAGCCCCTATTCAAGGGGCTTGCTAGGACCTTTTGTGATTCTCTCTGGGACTAGATAGTAGACAAAGCAATAGATTGGTTCTGGTGCCTTTTTTCTGTCTTTTTTTTTTTTTGAGACAGAGTCTAGATGGCATCACAGCTCACAGCAACCTCCAACTCCTGGACTTAAGTGATTCTCTTGCCTCAGCCTTCCAAGTAGCTGGGACTACAGGCACCTGCCACAATGCCCAGCTATTTTTTTTGTTATTGATTTAGCTGGCCCTGGCTGGGTTCGAATCCACCGGCCCAAGTGCATGTGGCCAGCACCGTAGCCACTGAGCTACAGGTGCTGAGCCTCTGGTGCCCTTTTTTACATTAAGAGATGGGGTCTCACTCTTGCTCAGGCTGTTCTTAACTCTTGAGCTCATGTAATACGCCCGCCTCAGCCTCCCAGAGTGCTAGGATTACAGGTGTGAGCCACCACACAACTTTTTTCTGGTGGAGACAGTGATCCTTTGGCCTAAGGGCTACAAATGGGCATTCTGAGGGCCATCACTGAGGGCCATCACAGCTGTGCTTTATTAGTCCAAATAGAATATTAGTTGCTAACATGTAAGAATTAGGATTTTGACACAGATCTTTACTTCTGATTTGTTTTAAACCAGATCTGCAGTGATGAGAAACTGGCTTCTTGAGACTTGTACCTTCACATTGGCCAAAGTTCTCACTCCACTGATTTTCTTGCTTTCTGGTCCCCTATAAACATTTAAGATAGATAGCCCTGCTATAAAGCCACCCTTTTATCATACAGAGGGAGAGAGTAAGGCCACAAGACCCAGAGTACATTAAGAGGCATGAGGAGTGTCTTGTCCAGCTAAATGATTAAGCAGATCTGGCACTTGGATTTCACCTCCCATCTCATCCATCTCAGTAAAGCCACACCCGCCCACCCCACGCCTACACTTACTGTGCCAGCTGCTCCATGGATGGTCCCTACCCATTTGAAAAGGTTGTCTGATTCAGGGAAAGCAGAAATTCCTTTGTCACCAGACATCTGGGGAGGAAAAACATTTGCTGGATCAAAGAGTATTACTTTTGGGCATAGATAGCAAAGGAGGTCAACGGGTGAGCTCCTTCCCCTTAATTTCATTTCACACTGATCCAAAAGTAACTGATTAGCTTTTCTGAAGAATCAATTAGAATCCTGGGGCTGAATACACTCCTTTGTGAAGGAGTATTGAGCTTATAGAGATTCATCACTAGGTCAAGGAAGGAGGGTTGTACAGGGAAGAAGAGACTATCTTCTTAGCTGCTGGGAATTCAGTTAAGTCTGCTAGTAAGTGCTGGTTATATACAAAGCCCAGAGACTATTTACAGGCTAGGGAGATATATAAGAATTGAAGGATACGAGTTGAATATTCAGGGTTAGCATAGAAAAAGACATCTAAGTAGGAAGTACTTTTTTTTGAGACAGAGTTTCAGCAGGCCCTGGCTGGGTCACTTAAGAATCACTTAAGCCCAGGAGTCTAAAGAGTGCCGTGGCGTCACAGCTCACAGAAACCTCAAACTCCTGGGCTTAAGTGGTTCTCTTGCCTCAGTCTCCATAGTAGCTGGGACTACAGGCCCCCTCTACAACGCCCAGCTGTTTTTAGAGATGGGGGGGTCTCGCTCTGGCTTAGGCTAGTCTTGAACCTGTGAGCTTGGAAATCCAGTGAGTATTCCTTAAATATGACAGGACTAGAAACACCAAGGAGGGTGGAGAGTTGGGTGTGGGTAAAGTTTGGGGCTGGACAGGGAATGTCTTATATGGCTTCAAGGAACTGTGCCTTAGACATAATTTCATTGTAAGGAGATGGAGTTGGAAGGAGACTGCTGGAAGAAAAGGTGTAGATGAATTTCTCAAAAGAAGAGTAAGTTATACTTATCTTTTTGCCTCTGTATCTAGCTGATGTAGGAAAAGAGGGTTACTGATAATTGGGTAGGAGTTGGGAGATACCAATGGGCTGAGGATCTGGGGCAGGGGTCCTCAAACTTTTTAAACGGGGAGGCCAGTTCACTGTCGCTCAGACTGTTGGAGGGCCGGACTGTGGGCCCCGGGGACGAGTTGGCTGCTAAGCAAGACAGGCAGCAGCGGCAAAAACACCCGGCGGGCCGGATAAATGTCCTAGACGGGCTGCATGTGGCCTGCGGGTCGTAGTTTGAGGACGCCTGATCTGGGGACTTGGTCACTCACCATGAGGGTCATCAGCTCCTGCTGTAGCCTGCAAAAAGAGTATTCGGGGTTATTTGTGTGTACGGATGTGCCAGGGCTCCAGGTGATGCATTTCCTCCCATCTGAGCCCTCTCCTGAGGAGCTATCATGGAAGACCGGCTCCTCCAAGGTTAGACTCAGCTCAGGCACACTAGTTCCAAAGAGCTATCCTAATAAGTCCTTCACTCCTCAATTACAGGCTCTCCGCAGTATTATTCTGGCGTGTTCTTAATCCCCACTGTTTTGGCATCTCTCCCCGTGAAAGATCTCAGTTTCTCCCCTCTACTGTCCCTGCCAAGTAATAGGGTCCCCGGGCATCTTCGTCTTGGCTCACCCACGGAGTAGCCTGGCAGCGTCCCTATCTTTCTGACCTCTTTCAAGAGGGTGTCAAAGAGCAGAGTGAATTCGTGGCGTGCCCTCCTACCTCCCCAATCTCACCCGCTCCAGGAGGCGGGGGTCCCAGAAGTCTCCGCCCTTGGCCCCAGTGCCCAGCGCATGCTAGGCCCTGAGCTCCGGGGGTGTTCCGCTCCAGAAGGAGGTGATGCGTGGCAGAAGTCTGGGTCCCGATGCCCAGGGCATGTCAGGCCCGACAAGCGTTACTTCTCTATCACTCACCTTTTGCCCACGGGGCCCCGGGCGGCGCCCCCACTGGGCTCTGATCCTTTACGGGACGCCGCGACGCTTGCGGCGGCTGGGTCGCGGTTTTGGGAAGCCATCCTGGCGGCGCTGGCAGGAAGACAGAAACTCGGAAAACACGGCTGCAACTGCAGGGCTGCGGGCCCGCCCGCCCGCGTTTGAATTGTAACCCTCTGGCAGCGTTGGCCAATCAGCGGTTCGCTTGAGTTTGATCCAGCCAATGGAACGCGCCAGAGAGCTCTGTCGCTGCGCAACTGTTACACCCCTCCACCAGCAAACTATTATTGGGCGACAGGAATCCTGCTTCTGACGGCCGATTGGCAGGAGGGGCTGCCATTAACTAACGAATCTGTAGTGGATTGGTGGCCTTTGGAAAACGCCGACCATTAAATGGCCAAGTAACCGTCCACGTGGGCCGAACCCTTTAGGGTCAAACGCCTGATTAAGCGAGGCGTGCCCAGCGTTGATCCAGTCTCGGGGAAGGGGAGTGTTTCCAACCTCGTAGCACGGAAACTATTTTCCCAAACCGGAAATCTCTGCCCTTCCCCTCACTTTAATGTCCTGGGCACATCTGTTGGGGTCCCAAGTATCCAAAAGTCCTAGTGAGCCGAATAACTAGAGACAGATGGGTAGAACAAGCTCCATATTGGACAACACAGGTTTATATCCCGCCTCCCCAGCTGGTTTGCCACGACCTTGGGCTGGTCCTTTAGCGTCTTAACCTGTAAAATGGGGATAATAAAGGCCAACAATGTATTTTCTACTTGGTCTGTCATCAAGCCCCCATGGGGGCTTTACATGCTGCCATATTCTGGTATTAGTTGGGTGAAGAAGCAAGAAATAGAGGGACAAGGAAGATTGGGAGGCTGTATGGTGTTCTCAAGTTGGTCTCATTAAGTTTGGGTCTATTCTATGTTGAGATGGGAGAGAGGTATCGGGTCCTTTTTTTCCTGCACCCACTTCTTTTGGAACCCTTGATATTCTGTCAGCCCCATAAGGCAGACCACACAGCAACTCACCATCTGTTTTTATTACAAACTGTTTAATTGCTTCTTATCCTAATAACCTTACAAATATAGAACCACATGCCGGTCTGGAGGTGCTCTGCAGTGAGTCACTATAAACTAGCCCAGGCACAGCTTAATGCCGCTGAGATCCATCTAGGAGCAGTCCCAGTGGTGGCCTCAGCCATGTGAAGAAGGCCTCGGAGGCAGGCTGCCCAAATGTAGCCAAGGGACCTGGCCTCAGGTCTGTGGAGGTGCTTCAACAGCACGATGCTCATTCTCTGTCCGTAGTGTCTCCATGTACTTCCGCATCTTTTCAACCATCCAGGAGGGTAGGACAAAGGATTTCAGTTCCTCTAACTTCAGGTCTAGGCATCCTCTGGAACAGATATTGAGGCCAAGTGAGCCTGAGCCCAGCATCATCCTAGGGGCTACTTTGAGGCAGAGGGGAGAGCTCTGGGCAGGAGACCTACTAGTTTTACCTGTAGTCATCACTGGCAGCAAGGTCCCGGATGTCCTCCTCTATGAGGAGGTAGGCCTAGGGAAGGAGCAAGGGAGAGTGGTCATTGGCTCTGATTCATTTCACTCCAACTGAGTTAACACTTTAGTAAACATCTGCTTAATGGAAGGCCTTTTACTAGCTGAAAGAGAGAGGGGCAAAGTTTGCAATTTAGTAGGGGAGAATGAGCTGGGAGAGAGACTAGGGAATGGTTCTTGAGACAATCTTTTACCCAGAAACTTTATGGGAAGAGTAGGGACTGGTGACTAATTTATTTACAGCTTCCTCCTCTTTTAAAAAAGGACCCAAGGTGGCTTATGACAAAATGGCATGAGAGCTAGCAAAAGAAAATATGGAAACAGGAAATCAGGAAGAGGAAGCCATATGCTAACCGTGGAGACTAAGATAACTTGGCTTTGAGCTTTGGGGCAAAAGGAAAACATGATAAACTGCACTGCTGTCTAGTAAGTGGGTTGTATTGTCCTAGGGCTGCTTAGGTACAATACCATGGTCTGCAGTGGGCAGGCCCTCTTGAGAGCTTACTACATAGGACATGTTTATTAGAAAGTCTTCTATGGGAGACTTTGTTTCTAGTCTTAGGGTCAGGAATAATTGTGTATCACTTGAGTAATTTTACTGTCTTCATCTTATGGACATCATGAACTCTATAACAGATCAAGAGTTTTTGAGAGGGGCTCAGAGCTGAATTTGCAAACATCTTTAGAAGTGCACAGGTCTCCCAGGTCAGCAATTAAAAAACCACAACTTTTTAAAGAACTTCTTAGTGGTTTAATTTTCGGTCCTGTCTTTCCACTACTCCCATCTATTTCTTATTTATGTCATGTTGCATTTGATGTGGTAAGCACCCTAAAAATTTTTTTTTTTTTTTTTTGAGACAGAGCCTCAAGCTGTTGTCCTGGGTAGAGTGCCGTGGCATCACAGCTCACAGCAAACTCCAACTCCTGGGCTCAAGCGATTCTCCTGCCTCCGTCTCCCAAGTAGGTGGGACTACAGGCGCCCGCCACAACACCTGGCTATTTTTTGGTTTCAACCATCATTGTTGTTTGGCAGGCACGGTCTGGATTCGAACCCATCAGCTCAGGTGTATGTGGCTGGCGCCCTAGCTGCTGAGCCTAAAATATTTTTTGAAATAAAGTGTGGGCATACACTGAGCAGTAAAATAAAAGGTAGCTTTCACTGCCAGAAAGTAGGTGGCATACCAGTTTGCAAGACCATTAGATTCTAACAGGAGCAGTACCAGCAGTGGGACTAAGTGAATCTTCACATGGGGACACTGCATATGATGAACAAAGCCTTCCACAATAGTTTTAGAACACATGCAAGAATGATTTTCCTAAGATTACTGCTTGATATGATCTGAGAACTCTTTTTTTTTTTTTTTGAGACAGAGCCTCAAGCTGTCCCTCTGGGTAGAGTGCCATGGCATTACAGCTCACAGCAACCTCCAACTCCTGGGCTTAAGCGAGTCTCCTGCCTCCGCCTCCCAAGTAGCTGGGACCACAGGCGCCCGCCACAACGCCCGGCCATTTTTTGGTTGCAGCCATCATTGTTGTTTGGCGGGTCCGGGCTGGGGATTCGAACCCGCCACCTTAGGTGTACGTGGCTGGCGCCTTAGCCGGTTGAGCTATAGGCGCCGAGCCGAGAACTCTTTTAAGTAGTGGCGAGCTGGAAGAGGCTGCCAGGTGTGGCAAACACATTTCACTGCATGTGCTAACTCCTATTGACAAAGGGTACTACCTGGAGTACTGTGTTAAGAAAAGATTTGATAGCTATGTCTTATGGAAGAGTGTTGTAGTCAATGAGTAAAATCTATTAATGGGCACATAAGGGAAAATTAGTATTAAGTGTGTCTTATACCTGCCATTCCTGTGCACAACTAATATGATTCAAACGTGTGGTCTTAAAGGGATAGGGTAGAAAGGTGAGGGGGCAGAGTGAAACTGAGGGATAGGGAAAGGAATACAGGGATTACAAGCTGCTCTTTACCATGAGGAATGGGCTGTATTCACCATACATTCCTCAGGCTTTGGGAGTCTCCTAGATTTGGGAACCAACAGCTGGAATCCTGGTTCCTGGGCTGGGTGGGTCTTTGGCAATGGGATGTATGAACAATGCTTACCATCTTTCCCCCTGTTGCCCGCATGTGATGCTGCTCAGCCAGCCAGTGCTTGTCCTGGGGGTCAGCTGCGTACTGTGTAGGACAGAGTTACAGGGGGAAGACATTAGCCTTGTGTGAAGGCTCTTTTCATCTGGACCCAGAGCAGAACTTGGCCTTTGAAAAGTTTTTACCAATAAGACGTCGTCCTAGCCTAGTGGATATAGAGGACTCACTATCCTCTTTAAAGCAAGCTGAGCCAAGCCCAGGAGGCCAGGCAAGGGACCTAGTTCCCAGAAACTTAGTATAATTCTACTCCTTACCCCCTTTCTTTCTTTCTTTTTTTTTTCCAGTTTTTGGCCGGGGCTGGGTTTGAACACACCACTTCTGGCATATGGGGCCAGTGTCCTACTCCTTTGAGCCACAGGCGTTGCCCACATAGCATCCCTGACAACTGGTGGGACTGGTGCCTATAATTTTATTTTTCTTTATTAAATTATTTTATTATCATTACTATTTTTAGAGACATGGTCTCCCTCTGTCACCCAGGCTGGAAAGATCACAGCTCACTTCAACCTCAAACTACTGGGCTCAAGTGATCCTCCTTCCTCAGCCTCCTGAGTAGCTGGGACTACAGGCAAGTGTCACCAAACCTAACTAATTTTTCTTAGTTTTTGTAAAGATGGGATCTTGCTCTGTTGCCCAGGCAGGTCTTGATCTCTTGGCCTCAAGCTGTCTTCCTACCTTGACCTCCCAAAGTGCTGGGATTATGGGTGTAAGCCATGTCTGGCCACAAATAGATCTTAAATGACTGAAAAGATGCTTATAATCAGTAATATGGAATTATGAAGTAAAACAACAAAAGAAATTTATCTTTCACTTATTAGACTGGCAAGATTTAGAGATAACATCTACTGGTAATGAGAGTGTGGGTTGGGAATGTATTACAAATGATGGATCTTAGAACTGGGAAACTATGCTAATAATAATATTTATTGAGCCCTTACTATGTGCTAGGCACTCTCTCTTAATTAACACTAAGAGGTTGTCTAATATTGTTCCCATTTTATACGTGACAAAACAGACTCAGAAAGGTGCAGCCGGCTCGGCGCCTGTGGCTCAAGCGGCTAAGGCGCCAGCCACATACACCTAAGGTGGCGGGTTCGAATCCCCAGCCCGGACCCGCCAAACAACAATGACGGCTGCAACCAAAAAAAAAATAGCCAGGCGTTGTGGCAGGCGCCTGTGGTCCCAGCTACTTGGGAGGCGGAGGCAGGAGACTCGCTTGAGCCCAGGAGTTGGAGGTTGCTGTGAGCTGTAATGCCATGGCACTCTACCCAGGGGGACAGCTTGAGGCTCTGTCTCAAAAAAAGAAAGGTGCAGCCAACCTGCTCAAGTTTACATAGCTAGTAAGTATGGGACCAGGCCTGAAATCATACTTTTAACTATTGTGCAATGGGAATTCAAAGTAGGTCCCAGAGAGCATATCTGTCTTGGGGATGACATAAATAAGGCTCTTGGAGGAGGTGGATCTTAAATAGTTACATAAGGGTGGAGAAGGAAGGTCATCCTGGTAAAAGGAACAGCAGGAGATAAAACATAAAAAGAGGAAAATAAAGCAGCAGCCAGTAGGCCAAACTGTTTAGGTGTCAGGAGACGGCAAAGACCAATGTGTAGCTGCTCTCAGGAGAGGAGGCTTTGAAAAGCAGTAGCACCCTGTCACTCTGTCTTGCTCCAGTCTACTTTACAGATAACTGAATGAGGTAGTTTGTAGTTAAGAACTCAGGCTTAGGTAAAGATGGGATTTGAATCTTGACTCAGCATTTACTAGCTAAGAACTCTGTGCAAGTCATTCAGACTTTCTCAATCTCCTGCTTTTTTTAAATTTATAAAAAAAGATAATGTTAGTATATATGTATGTTATGTATTTATTTTAGAGACAGGGTCTTGCTCTGCTACCCAGGCTAGAGGACAGTGGTGCAATCACAGCTTACTGCAGCTTTCGGACTCCTGAGCTCAAATGATTGTCTTGCTTTAGCCTCCTGAGAAGCTGGGACTATAGGCATGTACCATCATGCCTAGCTATTTCTTATTTATTTATTTATTTTTTTGAGACAGAGTCTCACTTTGTCACCCTTAGTAGATTACCGTGGTGTCATAGCTCACAGAACCTGAAACTCTCAGGCTCAAGCAATTCTCTTGCCTCAGCCTCCCAAGTAGCTGGGACTACAGGTACCCACCATGATGCCTGGCTATTTTTAGAGATGAGGTCTCGCTCTGACTTAGGCTGGTCTTGAACCTGTAAGTTCAGGCAATCCACCCACCTCAGCCTCCCAGAGTGCTAGGATTATAGGCGTGAGCATCTGGCCAACACTATTTTTATTTTTTATTTTTTTTAGAGACAGAGTCTCCCTTTGTTGCCCTTGGTAGAGTGCTGTGGCATCACAGCTCACAGCAACCTCCAGCTCTTGGGCTCAAGCAACTCTCTTGCTTCGCTTCCTGAGTAACTGGGATCACAGGTGCCTCCAACAATGCCTGGCTATTTTTTGTTGCAATTTGGCTGGGGCCAGGTTTGAGCCCACCACCTTTGTTATATGGGGCTGGTGCATTACTCACTGAGCCACAGGCGCCGCCTTATTTTTTTATTACTGTAGACAAGAATTTTTATTATTTTTTATTATTGTAGACAATACTTTTTTTATTATTGTATTCTGTCCAGGCTGATCTCAAACTCCTGGCCTCAAGTGATCATCCTGCCTTGGCCTCCCAAAGTGCTGGAATTACAGCCATGAGCCACTGTGCCTGACAAGTGTAGCATTTAAAACTGCATTTGACATCCAATAAAAATGCAAGGAAAATTGCTGCTATTACTCAGGCACAGAGTTGTTAAGTAAATCACAAAAGGTAAAGGTGAATGGTAGAGAGGCAACTAGAACCCAGGTATCCTGATTCTCAGATCAGTGTTTGTTCCAAGTTTCTCTGTGCCATGTAGAGCTCTCAATGTCACCGACTGCCAATACAATGGCCTGTCTACTTTCCAGCCCTCACCTACCTTAAAGAGGTGTGGGTGCTTGATGTAGATTCTCCCTCTGGTTCCCCCCATCCCTAGGGCCCTGAAAAGTAAAAGAGAGTGGTGAGGCATCCAGAGGGTAGAGCTCCAGGTGTGGATCCTTGAGATGTCCTTCCTGTCAGTGCCAAAGCTCTTACACTTACTTGTTGGCTCGAGATCCCAACACAAACGTGGTAGATTCATTTAGGCGAGCCGGGTCCCACTATGCAAAAAAAAACAAACAGAGAAGCTGGTGAGGGTGAGGTGTGATCCAGTGGGCAAAACAGAAATATTCTTCCCCCTGCCCTTTTCTAACCATCACCCTTACCCATCATTCAAGAAACTGAAGGCTTACAATATGTCAGGCCCTGTGCTAGATGCTGGGGACAAAGAAGTGAATAAGATACAGTCTCTATCCTCCAGGCGGCACAGGCATAGACACACAGAGATACTTATATCATTATGCGATGGGTCAGTGACAAAGAGGGGTGCAAAAGGGGAAGGTAACAGCCAGGAAAGCTCCCTTAAAGAGGCAATTCCCAAGTAAATTATGAAAGGATGAATATAAGTTAGACAGGGTAGAGGGGAGGAAGAAGGGCATTCCAGAAAGAGGGCAGCACGAACATGGGCAGGTGAGAGCTTGGCGTACTGGAGAACTACAAGCAATTCTGTGCTGTGAGTAGAGAGAGAACACAAATTAGGAAGTGGCAATTGATGGGGCTGGAGAGAGACACACGGAAGGGCTGGAGGCCCCAGTAGGCTACATTGAAGGTTTGCATTTTATTTCTTCTGTAGGCCAATGGGAAGTCACTGAAGGCCTCTGAATAGGAAGAGGCCTGACTTTAAAGATATCTCATTCCTCCAGCAATGCAGACAGTAGATTTGAAGGGGCAAGACTCTAGGCAGGGAGAGCAGTTTAGAGGCTGTTGTAAAAAAGCAGTTTTGAAAGAAGACAGGGCCTGAGCTAGGGCAACAGTAAGGATGAAGAGGAGGGAATAAGAACTGTAATATATTCAGGAGAAGAATCATCCAGGGCTTGACTGGATGTAGGGAGGTGAGGAAAAGGAAGAGGCCAAGAGATGATTAAGGTAAGGAATGTAAAAAAAAAAAAAAAGACTCAAGCTCTCTTTTTGTTTCACCTCTAATTCCAATTTCTACATGGGATCTTCTCTGGAGGCCAGTGTGGCCAGAGAAGGAGGTGGGGAAGATGGCTGTGGAAGGGTGTGCACACATCCTTGACCATCTCTTGGCCCCTTCCATCATGGTAAGCCCCTTAGTCTTGGGTAAGTGTGCCTGGGACAGCAGTCACTGCCATGCTGACATAATCATACCTTGGGGCCTTCCCGGCGAATCGGTTCACAGGATTTCGGTTTCCATCTGCTTGGGAGGAAAGAAGAAAAGTGAATTTTCCAAAGTGAGGTGTAGAACTGGGAGAAAACTTGCTGGGGGTGGTAGTTCCTCAGGTACTCCCATTTTTCCCTGGGTGCCCTCCTTTTCCATAAGAAAAGGAACAAAGGAAAAAAAGTATGGGACTAGAACACTCTTGTACTAGCTCTCATCTTACATGGCCACGTGGGCAACTTCAGGAACCTCTGAGTCACAGTTTTCTTGAACTTGTATTCTTTTTTTTTTGAGACAGTCTCACTTTGTTGCCCCTGGTAAGTGCCATGGCATGGTGTCATAGCTCGCAGCATCAGACTCTTGGGCTCAAGTGATTCCCCTGCCTAAGCCTCCTAGGTAGCTGGGATTATAGGCTCCTGCCAGAGTGCCCAGCTATTTTTAGAAACAGGGTCTCCCTCAGGCTGGTCTGAACTTGATCTTAGTTGATCCACCCACCTCAGCCTCCCAGAGTGCTGGCATTACAGGTGTGAGCCACCACACTTGACGATGAGAGAGTTTTCTTATCTGTTGAAAGGAGATGATAGCAACTGCCCTACCTGTCTTGTCTCTGTGAGGAACAAGATTGCTTTAAAAGGGAGGCAAATCAAAGGTCTGATGGTTTGATACTAGTCCATCTCCTAAGAAGGTGGTTTCAAACTATCACTACTACCCTTAGCCAGACCAGTGTGGCTTTATCTGATTTATATGCAGTATATTAGGCTTCCGTGTAAATAGTTTTGTTTGAAAAATCTTTCTGCTATTTTGAAATTCTTTTAAAATGGAATGGGGGGGGGAATGAATAAGGTGGAAAATGGAATATTTTTAGGGCAGTGGAAGAATTCCATATGACACTATCCTGGTGAACACATGTCACTATATATTTGTCCAAACTCACAGAATGTACAATACCAAAAGTGAATCCTAATATAAAACTGTGACCTCTGGGCTCAGCGCCTGTAGCTCAGAGGCTAGGGCTCTGGCCATATACACCAGAGCTGGCAGGTACAAATCCAGCCAGCCTGCCAAACAACAATGACAACTACAACCAAAAAATAGCCAGGTAGTCTGGCAGGCCCCTGTAGTCCCAGCTACTTGGGAGGCTGAGCAAGAGAAACGCTTAAGCCCAAGGGTTTGAGGTTGCTATGAGCTGTGACACCACGACACTCTACCCAGGGCGACAGCGTAAGACTGTCTCAAAAAACCCCCCCCAAAACAAAACAAAACAAAACTGTGACCTCTGGGCGATAATGTGTCAGAGTAGCTTCATCAGTTGCGGAAAAAAAAAAATTAATTCTTAAAGAAAAAATCTTTGAAAACAGGCCAAGTGCAGTGGCTCATACCTATAATCTTAGCTCTCTGAGAGGCTGACATGGGAGGACTGCTTGAACTCAAGAGTTTAACATCTGGTGCTGGATGCTGATAAGGGGGAGGCTGAGCATATGTGGGGGCAGGGAATATATGGGATATATCCTTATCTTCCCCACAATTTTGCTTCTCGAAAACATGTGCTTCTCATAAAAGAAAAAACAATTTAATTTTTCATTTTTTAAATTTTCCTTATTACTGGGAATTTAAAAATTAATTCTTAGGGCTCGGCGCCTGTGGCTCAAGCGGCTAAGGTGCCAGCCACATACACCTAAGGTGGCAGGTTCAAATCCCCAGCCCGGGCCTGCCAAACAACGATGGCTGCAAACAAAAAAAAGAAATGGCCAGGCGTTGTGGCGGGCGCCTGTAGTCCCAGCTACTTGGGAGGCTGAGGCAGGAGACTCGCTTGAGCCCAGGA
>NW_003852418.1:7875246-7880485 GCF_000181295.1 Otolemur garnettii | reverse complement strand
AGGCTTGGTGTCTGTAGCTCAAGCGGCTAATGCGCCAGCCATATACACCAGATGGCAGGTTCAAATCCAGCCTGGGCCTGCCAAACAATGACAACTACAACCAAAAAATAGTGGGGCACTGTGGTGGGTGCCTGTAGTCCCAGCTACTTGGGAGGCTGAGGCAAGATAATCACTTAAGTCCAGGAGTTGGAGGTTGCTGTGAGCTGTGATGCCATGGCACTCTACCCTGGGTGACAGCTTGAGGCTCTGTCTCAAAAAAAAAAAAATTAATTCTTAAAAAAAAAAAATCTTTGAAAACAGGCCAAGTGCAGTGGCTCATACCTATAATCTTAGCTCTCTGAGAGGCTGAGATGGGAGGACTGCTTGAACTCAAGAGTTTAAGATCAACCTGACCCAAGAATAAAACCCCATCTCTACTAAAAATGGGGAAACCGAGGCAAGAGACTCGCTTGAGCCCAAGAGTTTGAGGTTGCTGTGAGCTATGATGACACCATGGTACTCTACCCAGTGCAACATAGTGAGACTCTGTCTTGAAAAAAAAAAAAAAAGAATCTTTGAAAATAACCATCTTTGCATCAATGTTGATTGTTTGACCTTGGGCAAGTAATTCTCTGAGTCTGTTTCTTTATCTGTAAAATTATGTACATCTTCTTTAGATGGTGGATGTAAGGATTAAAAAGTAAAGTATGGGGATGGCATGGTGGCTCACTTATAATCCTAGCACTTTGGAAGGCTGAGGTGGGTGCTCGAGCTCAGGAGTTCAAGACCAGCCTGAGCAAGAGCGAGACCCCCACCTCTACAAAAATAAAAAAAAATTAGCTGGGCATTATGGGGGGTGCCAGTGTTCCAGCTACTTGGGAGGCTGAGGTAGGGGATTGCTTCAGCCAAGGAGTTTGAGGTTGCCGTGACCTGTGATGCCATGGCACTCTACTGAGGGTGACAAAGTGAGATTCTGTTTCAAAAAGAAAACAAAAAAACAAAAGCATATAAGGTATTTAGACCGGTTATGCACACTTAATTGTGTATAGACTAATAATGAAGAACTGTGGTGTTCAATCAAGCTGGGCTGAACTGTTCTGGGGAAAAACAGGATTACAAAAATGTCCTCCTCCTAACCCTTCTTCCTCATCCCTCAAGGCAGGGTGAACCCTCCTCTATGGGGACTTAAGCATGTGAGTTTGATTTCACCAGGCACAGAACTCTGGCCTCTTTTCCTCCAGGGCCACTCTCCCCCTCTGCTCCCTTCAGCTCTCACCACACTACTCACACCATGCCGGCGCCTGCCCGGTCATTTGACAGGATGTGTCCAGGAGGCCGTCCTTTCCTCTGCCATAAAGAACAGCTGTCAGAGGTCTGTCCCTGTGGTTACTCCCACCTCCCCAATGGGCAGGTCCAGGGTCACTTGTTAGAGATGGTTTTCCAAAGAGATCAAATGATGCTTGAGGGGTACAGGGAGAACGACTGTCTCTCATGTTAGGAAGGCCCAAAGGTGCACTGAGGAAGCGCAATTCTTCTGGAGCTCCAGAGCCTCTTCCTAGCCAGAAAATGAAATGAGGAAATGGTTTACCTTTTTAGGAATGGGGCTTCCTCGATGAGCACATTCCTCTTCTGCCTGCCGGGCACGCTGGATGAAAAAGAAAGGGAGTCAGTGTCAGGCCAGTGCCTGGGAGCTGCAGGTCCTCCAGGGTTGCAGAAGACAGAGCCCCAGGACTACAGCCCTCCAGCTCCACCCTGACCGAGGCTTCAGCAGCTCATTCCACATGATGCTACTTGGACCGGGTCCTACAAATGGGTGGTATGTGAAACCTCCCCGGGCCCACATATTTTAGCTGTCTCCCAACCTGATTGGTCTCCCCCTCTAATACTACAGGACATAGTAACTCTGACCTTTATCCCCGGAAGCTCATGGGTCAATCTGGGTACTACTTTTTCTCCATCTGAGAACAGTAGCTTGGCCTGAAGGGGAAAAGACTAAATTGTTAACAGTCACTTTTTTGGTGGGTAAGCACACCCTGCCACTAGTTTTATAGACACAACTCCAAGCCAGGTTAAAACTCTTCCATGCTCAATACAAAGACATAAATACATATACGTACATTTATATGCACATAATAGATACCTAGTTTTTTATAAACGTGAGTAATTAAGGATCATTACAAATATAAATCAGCAAAGTAAAAAGTTAAATCTATCATTTCACTACCCACAGAAAACTGCTAATGTTTCGATATAAAGTCTTCCTCACTTTTTCCATGTAAATATATACTATGTATTTTTCTAACTGAATATATTACTATAATACATATTTCTCAGTAAATGGCCGCTTTTCCTTAAATAAAATATTGAGTACCCAGGACACAGTAGTAACTAGGAAAAATTCTTGTGGCGAGTATATTCTGTGGGTGATGTGGATGACAAGCAAGGAAACAAACATATAAATAAGAAACTGTGGATCATGATAGATATTGTGAAGGAAAAACCCAAGCAAACGTGTCAGAGGACCACCAGAGGAGGGGGCCTGAACAGAGCAGGGCAGGGAAGGCCTCGATGAGGGGGTAGCCTCTGAGCAGTGAAGGAGGCTGCAAGAACAGCCAAGCAGAAGTGTGTTTCAGGAGCAGGGAGGGGTGCAAATGTCTAAGGCAAGAAGACTTGGTTCATTTGAGGAAGAAAAAGATGACGTGGCGAATGATGGGCAGGTGCCTGGCAGGCCAGGTGAAGGGTTAGGTTCACGTGACCGATGGGAGTGGAATCTGACAGTGAAGAGCTCTCCCTTTCCAGAAACACTCTTTCCTACAAGTCCTGTGGCCACCTTCCCTGTGTTCCTCCTACTTCTCCGGCTACTTTCTTAAACTTCTTTGCTAGGTTTCCTCCTGCGTCTGGTTCTTTCCACTCTATCCTTTCGGTAGCTATTCTATCTGCTCTCATCTGTGACCACAGCTTCAATTAACATCTATAAACTAATGAGTCCATAATTATTTAAATCTTCAGCTGTAACTGAAAGGCTCTCCTTTGAGAAAGATTATCCTTGGAGCTCCAGATTTATGTATCATGTAGTTTGCTCCATGTCTATGTGTGGATGGCTGAAATATGCCAAGTCCAAAATTGGATTCATGGTCTTCTCCTCTAAACTTTATCCCTTTTCTGTGAGAGTACGTAAGTCTCAGTGTATAATTATGCACTCGTTTGTGTGGTAATTTAATTCACACCTGTCTGCTTAACTAGGCTTTAAGTTCTATGAGACTAGAAGGGTTGTTCATTAATCAATTTACTCATCTGGCAAACACTATACACACATTAAGAGCTATATTCTAGGGCTGGGATGACAGCGGTAAAAAAAAATCAGCCTCCATTTTTGTAAAGCTCAAGATTTTAGGAGAGGAAGAGGTGAGACTGGGAGAGAGGCAGAGAATATATGCAAATGAACATAATAATTTCAAACTGAAATAATGGAAACAAGTAAAGTGATAGTAAATGAAGCTGGGGGAAAGCAGTGAGGTAGATGGGCTACATCAGATGGAGGGAAGGCCCCCTCTGATGGGGTGATATCTAAACAGAGATCTGAAGAAAAGAAGGAGCCAGCTATGTAAAGAGTTAAGGAGGGAGCATGCCAGGCAGTAAAAACAGCAGGTGAAAAGGACCTAAGCTTGGTGTGCTGGAGGAGCAGACATGAGTCCAGAAAGACTAGAGTATAGCCAATAAGAGGTAGGTGGGATGAAATAAAGAAACAGGCTGGAGATGGCTTAGGTAGGGCTCTGCTGGTCATGGTCAGACATTAGGATTTATTTTATGTTTTTGAGACAGAGTCTCAAGCTGTCACTCTGGGAAGAGTGCTGTGGCGTCACAGCTCACATCAACCTCAAACTCTTGGGCTTAAGTGATTTGCTTGCCTCAGTCTCCCAAGTAGCTGGGACTACAGGCGCTCATCACAACACCCAGCCATTGGTTAGTTGTAGTTGTCATTGTTAGGCGGGCCTGGGCTGGATGTGAACCTGCCGGCTCCGGTATATGTGGCTGGTGCTCTAGTCGCTGAGCTACAGGTGCCAAGCCAGAATTTATTTTATTTTTTTTGAGACAGAGTCTCACTTTGTCACCCTCAGTAGAGTGCTGTGTCATAATAACTTACAGTAACCTTAAATTCTTGGGCTTAAGTGATTCTCTTGTCTCAGCATCCCAAATAGCCGGAACTATAGGCAAACACCACAATGCCTGGCTATTTTTAGAGACAGGGTCTTGCTTTTGCTCAGGCTGATCTCAAACCTGTGAGTTCAGGCAATCTATCCGCGTTGGCCTCCCAGAGTGCTAGGATTACAGACAGGCATAAGCCACTGAGCCTGGCCCTAGAATTTTTTTTTTATAGTTTTTGGCTGGGGCTGTTTGAACCTTCCAGCTCTGGCATATGGGGCCAGTGCTTGACTCCTTTGAGCCACAGGCACCGCCCTAGAATTTTTTTTTTTTTTTTGCAGTTTTTGGCTGGGGCTGGGCCTGAACCCACCACCTCCTCCGGTATATGAGGCTGGCGCCCTACTCCTTTGAGTGACAAGTGCTGGCCCCTAGAATTTGTTTTTTTGAGACAAGGTCTCTCTCTGTTGCCCTGGCACTACCACAGCTCGTTATAGCCTCAAACTCCTGGGCTTAAGCTATTCTTCTGCTTTGGCCTCCCAAGTAGCTAGGAATGCAGTTACATGCCATCAAGCCCAGCTAATTTTTATTTTTATTTTTATTTTTTTGTAGAAACTGAGTCTTGCTATGTTGCCTAGGTTGGTCTTTAACTCCTGGCTTCAAGCAATCCTTCTTCTTTGAGACAGAGTCTCAACTATGTTACCCTTGGTAGGGTGCTGTAGAATCACAGCTCACAGGAACCTCAAACTCCTGGGCTCAAGTGATTCTGTTGCCTCAGCCTTCCAAGTTGCTGGAACTACAGGCACCCGCCACAACACCTGGCTATTTTTCTTTTTTTTGAGACAGAGCCTCAAGCTGTCACCTGGGGTAGAGTGCCGTGGCATCACAGCTCACAGCAACCTCTAACTCCTAGGCTTAAGCATTCTCCTGCCTCCGCCTCCTAAGTAGCTGGGACTATAAGTACTTGCCACAACGCGTGGCTATTTTTTGGTTGCAGCCCTCATTGTTGTTTGGTGGACCTGGGCTGGATTCAAACCTGCCAGCTCAGGTGTATGTGGCTGGTGCCTTAGCTGTTTGAGCCACAGGTGCTAAGCCATGGCTATTTTTTTTTTTTTTTTTG
>NW_003852418.1:7869525-7874132 GCF_000181295.1 Otolemur garnettii | reverse complement strand
AAAAAAAAAAAAAGAAAAGCTGAGTAGGCTTGGCGTGGTGGCTAACATCTATAATTCTAGCATTCTGGGAGGCCGAGGTGGGTGCATAGATTGAGCTCATCAGTTTGAGATCAGCCTGAGCAAAAGCGAGACCCTGTCTCTACTAAAAATAGAAAAAAGAGGAAAGAGGATCTCTTGAGACCAAGAGTTGGAGGTTGCTGTGAGCTAGGATACTCTAGCTCTCTACCCAGGGCAACAGCTTGAAACTGTCTCGGGCAGTGCCTGTGGCTCAAGGAGTAGGGCAGTGGCCCCGTAAACCGGAGGTGGCAGGTTCAAACCCGGCCCTGGCCAAAAATTGTAAAAAAACAAACAAAAACAAAACAAAACAAAACGCTGAGTAAACTGAGGACAGTTAGGATCTGATAATATGAAAGTCAGTGGTGGCCCTGAGAAGAGGGGTTCAGTGAAGCAGTGGAGGTACTTCACAAAACAAAGTGAGTAGAATGAGTGGGAGGTGAGAAAGTGACCCAGTGATTACTGAAACCTTTCTGTAAAAGGAAACGGAGAAATAGTATGGCAGCTGAAGGGGATCGAGGGCTCAAAAGAGGCCTCCTTTTGTTCACATCCATATTCCCAATGAATGAGCACATGTGTATAAAAACAATTACTCGCACAGGGAAATGACTGGAAGGAAGCACAGTAAAATGTTAATAGAAGTTATTGCTAGACAGTGAGATTATGAGAACTTTTTTTTTTTTTTTTAGAGACAGAGTCTCACTTTGTCATCCTCGGTAGAGTGCCATGGGGTCACAGCTCACAGCAACCTCCAGCTCTTGGGCTTAGGTGATTCTCTTGTCTTAGCCTCCTGAGTAGCTGGGACTACAGGTGCCTGCCACAATGCCCGGCTATTTTTTTGTTGCAGTTTGCCCGGGCCTGAGTTTGAACTCACCACCCTTGGTATGTGGGGCCGGCACCCTGCTTACTAAGCCATAGGCATCTCCCGATTATGAGAACTTTTAACTTTCTTCATTATAATTTATCTTTTCTTCTTTTTTATTTTGAGAGAGTCTTATTCTGTCACCCTGGCTAAAGTGCAATGGCATCATTATAGCTTACTGCAACCTCAAATTTCTGGGCTAAGTGATTCCCCTGCCTCAGCCCCCTGAGTAGCTGGAATTACAGGCACATGCCCCAATGCCTAACTAATTTTTTAATTTTTTTGTAGACAGAGGTTCTAGCTATGCTGCTCAGGCTGTTCTCAAACTCCTGGCCTCAAGCAATCCTCCCACCTTAGCCCCCCAAAGTGCTGGGATTACAGGAAGCAGCCACCACATCTAGCCATAATTTATATTTTCAATTTATTTATTATTTTTGTAGAGACAGTCTCACTTTATCACCCTTGGTAGAATGCCATGGTGTCACAGCTTACAGGAACCTCCAACTCCTGGGCTTAGGCAATTCTCTTGCCTCAGCCTCCCCAGTAGCTGGGACTACAGGTGCCCGACACAACGCCCGGCTATTTTTTTGTTGCAGTTTGGCTGGGTCCGGGTTCGAACTTGCTACCCTTGGTATATGGGGCCAGCACCCTACCCACTAGGCCACAGATGTTGCCCTGTATTTTCAATTTTAATGTAACATCAACAGCAGGTGACTTTTCCTGAGTCTTTAAACTGATTTAAATGCTTTAAGAGCAACTTGTAAGATTGCTAGGAGACTTCTGTTTTATTATTAGCAAATATAACTAATTATAACGCACTACAGTCCTAGAATGAATTAATAAATTGGCCTCTTAGAAATAGCTGGGCGTTGTGGCGGGCACCTGTAGTTGCAGCTACCCGGGAGGCTGAGGCAAGAGAATTGCCTAAGCCCAAGTGCTGGAGGTTGCTGTGAGCTGTGACACCACAGCACTCTACCAAGGGCAACAAAGTGAGACTCTGTCTCTAAAAAAAAAAAATTGGCTGCTTAAGAATTTGGTTAACTTTGGCAGCTCAGTGGGTAGAGTGTCAGCCACATATACCAAGGCTGGCAGGTTTGAACTCAGCCTGGGCCAGCTAAACAATAATGACAACTGCAACAACAAGAACAACAACAAAAAATAGCCAGGCGCCTGTAGTCCCAGCTACTTGGGAGGCTGAGGCAAGAGAATCGCTTAGGCCCAGGAGTGTGAGGTTGCTGTGAGCTGTAATGCCACGTACTCTACTGAGGTCTCTAGTGAGAGACCATCTCAGAAAAAAAAAAAAATTGGTTAGCTTAAATTTAACGGTCTAAGAGAACCAAATCAGCTTTCACTGCACTGATGGGAAAGAGTTCTTGTCCTTTTAAAGCTGAGGCCCAGGCCCTGGTCTTGCTCCTTTCTAAAACTGTCTGAATAGCTAGCCAGCCAGCCTCTCAAAAAGACATTTCTCCCCCATCTCACTACAATTACCCTCATAGAACTGAGTCTTTATGGTTCTGATTATGAAGAAATTTTCATGTTTGACAGCTAATCGTTTCAGAGTTAAACACAATCTGAGTGATGCCAACAACTCCTATTAATAACAGCAGCTGACACACGTCAACAGGTTCTCTACTATCTTGGGAATAGAGTCGTTTACAGACCTAATGTCATGCCTCCTGACCACACCTGAGAGGCAAGGGTGCTAGTCTCCACAATATCAAAAGAGGTAGTGACTATTTGAAGGTGATCCCAGTACTAGGCAGAGGTGAGACAGATCTTAGCTACACTGAATTCATGTCCTAAGCTACAGTTTCTTTTTCTGCTTGCCTTTTTAATTTTTATTTCTTGCAGGTCTATTGATGTATAATTGGCAAATATAAATTGTATATATTCAAGGGATCCAATGTAATGAACTGATACACATATATCAGCATCGTGAAATAATTACAACAAATTAATCAACACATCTGTGGCTACACAGTTACCATTTTGTGTGTGTGTGTGTGTGTTATGTGAAGACACTTAATATTTACTCTCAGCAAATTTCAAGTAAAACAATAGAGCATTATTAATTATAGTTACCATGCTGTACATTAGATTCCCAGAATTTGTTCATCTTATAACTGAAAGTTTGTGCCCTTTGACCAATATCTCCCATTCTTCCCACCCTCCAGCCACCAACATTCCATTCTCTGCTTCTAAGAGTTTACTAAGCCACAATTTCTTCATCTGTAAAATTGGGATGAAAAAATATCTTCTGGGAGGCGCCTGTTGCTCAATGGGTAGGGCACTGGCCCCAAATACGGAGGGTGGCGGGTTTGAACCCAGCCCCGGCTGAACTGCAACAACAAAAAAATTGCCGGGTACTGTGGCTGGCGTCTGTAGTCCCAGCTACTCGGGAGGCTAAGCCTAAGAGCTAGAGGTTGCTGTGAGCTGTGATGCCACAGCACTCTATGGAGGGCAATAAAGTGAACTCTGTCTCTAGAAATAAAAAGAAAAAACATCTTCTGTACAGGGTTTCTTCTGAGACAAAATGAAATAATGCATCCATCACAGTCCCTGGAACATAGTAGCTACTTCCCTTCCCTTCTCTGTCAGCAACAGCTGCAAGTCATATCTGGATATAAGTAGCTTGTTGGACAATGGACACTCCACAGATACCACTAACGATAGGATCATATTTGTTAGCAGAGGCCAAGAGCTAAATCTTATTTTTTTAGAGACAGGAGTCTCACTTTGTTACTCTTGGGAGAGTGCGGTGACATCACAGCTCACAGCAACCTCCAGCTCTTGGGCTTAGGCGATTCTCTTGCCTCAGCCTCCCGAGTAGCTTAGACTACAGGTGCCCACCACAATGCCCAGCTATCTTTTTGTTGTTGCAGTTCAGCTGGGGCTGGGTTCCAACCTGCCACCCTCGGTATATGGGGCCAGTGTCCTACCCACTGAGCTACAGGTGCCACCCTCAAGAGCTAAATCTTGTGCCTACATCTCTTGTCCCCACTGGTCTCACCTGCTCTAGGCAGCTCCTACAGGCCTCCTGGATCAGCTGCTCTGCGTCCACCTCTTCCCCGACATTGTCTCGCACATTCAGTGCTGCCTTCTGGAAGAACTAGGGGAGCAAAAAAAAATTCGCATCAATTTGAAGGAAAGTGAATATAGAATAGAAGCTTTTATTCTGTCCTGATACAGAAGGGAAAGAAAAAGTGTTAATGAGCATGGCTTTGGAATCAGACAGATTTATATTCATATTCCAGACTCTACCTCCTCACTTTATTCCCTTTCTTATGGATATAATCATGGAGGTGTCCAAAGGATCAATATGTAAACAGTGTAAAATCAAAGAATAACCTAAATGTCTGAGTATAGCTATATCCATACCATGAAATACTATGTAAATATTAAAAATCTCAGTAAGGATGATACAGGAAAATGTAATTTTGACCTGAAAAGCATTCATACTTTTCAAAACAATATGAGGCTATTGATGTAAAACAACAAAATGTGAACACACAGAGGCAAAAGAACTATAAAGATATGTTTTACCTTTTCTTTTCTTTCTTTTTATTTTTTGCAGTTTTTGGCTGGGGCTGGGTTTGAACCCGCCACCTCTGGCATAAGGGGCCAGCGCCCTACTCCTGTGAGCCATAGGCACCACCCTTTATCTTTTCTTTTTTAAGTTTTTTTTTTTTTT
>NW_003852418.1:7863924-7867028 GCF_000181295.1 Otolemur garnettii | reverse complement strand
CTGGGCTGGGGACTCGAACCCGCCACCTTAGGTGTACGTGGCTGGCGCCTTAGCTGGCTGAGCTATAGGCGCCGAGCCCAGAGAGCAACTTTTTGTGGAAAAAATGTTTTCCCTTTATCTACCAATTCCATTTCTATACATTCATCCCCAGAAATACTTTTTTTATTTTCCAGTTTTTGGCCGGGGCTGGGTTTGAACTTGCCACCTCTGGCCTATGGGGCTGGCGCCCTACTCCTTTGAGCCACAGGCGCTGCCCCCCAGAAATACATTTTAAAAAATTAATTAATTAAAAAAAAAGTCTTGCTTTGTCACCCTCGATAGACTGCTGTGGTGTTATAGCTCACAGCAACTACATACTCTTGGGCTCAAATGATCTCTTGCCTCAGCCTCCCAAGTAGCTGGGACTACAGGTGCCCACTACAATGCCCAGCTGTTTTTAGAGATGGGACTTAATCTTGCTCAGGGCGGAACCCAATCCACTCGCCTTGGCCTCCCAGAGTTATCACCAGAAATACTTTTACAAGTGAACAAAGATGTACATACAAAGTGTTCATTGTGGTAATGTTTGTAACAGAGAAAACCTGGAAACAATTTGAATGTTCCAATTAAGTCATAGGAGATCTGTAAAACAGAATACTCTAGGGGTGGCACCTATGGCTCAGTGAGTATGGTGCTGGCCCCATATAATGAGGGTGGTGGGTTCAAACCCGGCCCTGGCCAAACTGCAACAACGATAAAAAATAGCTGGGCA
Source organism: Otolemur garnettii (assembly GCF_000181295.1). NCBI lineage: Eukaryota > Metazoa > Chordata > Mammalia > Primates > Galagidae > Otolemur > Otolemur garnettii. The sequence continues at coordinate 7,866,277 of NW_003852418.1, read as the reverse complement.
TTGTGGTGGACACCTATAGTCCCAGCTACTCGAGAGACTGAGGCAAGAGAATCGCCCAAGCCCAAGAGCTGAAGGTTGCTGTGAGCTGTGATGCCATGGCACTCTACTGAGGGCAACAAAGTAACACTGTCTCTAAAAAAATAAAAAAATAGAATACTCTACAACTATTACAACAGGATCAGGATGAGCTATTATGCACTGACCTAGAAACATGACCAAAATGTGTTAAATAAAATTGTAGAACAGTGTGTGACAAATGATACTTAAACCAAAACCACAAGTGGATACACACACATAAAGCTGGGAGACTATATTTTCACTATGAACGGTTTGGTATCTCTGGGAAGAAGTTTTATTGACTTTTGGCTTTTATTTTAAAAATATCTGTATTTTTCCCCAATATTTTATTAAAAATTTTACATATGTAGATAATTTTAAAAAATTATTTAATAAACATCTAATACCCAATGCCTAGAGTCTATTCTTCTAAAAAGAACATGGGTAGCTGAGATTTGGGAACACTGTCAAAGTGATCAGATGAGAACACTCAAGAGCGTGAACTTATCTGAAGCTGTGGTACAATCAAGTCATTCGTACCTTGTTAGAGAACAAGTCTGATAAGAAGGTATCTTAATAGACAATCTAAGAGGAGACCCCAAAGCCACAAACTGTTTCTCTAGCAGGATTAGGAAGCAACAAAGAAAGAGCTTTGGTGGCAACAATCCTGGTCTACCCTTTCCCTACTGGCTTTCTCTCTTTATTTCTGCATATGTAAAAGTATGGGGGTGTGGGAACCATGGTGCCTTCTCAGATGTGCCGAAGTGAGTGGTAGTAAAAACCACTGTATAGGGCAGTGCCTGTGGCTCAGTGGGTAGGGCGCCGGCCCCATATACTGAGGGTGATGGGTTTGAACCCAGCCCTGGCCAGCTAAAACAGCAGTGGCAACTGCCACAAAAATAGCCGGGCGTTGTGGCAGGCACCCGCAGTCCCAGCAACTCGGGAGGCTGAGGCAAGAGAATTGCCCTAGCCCAAGAGCTGGAGGTTGCTATGAGCTGCGAGGCCATAGCACTCTACTGAGGGCAACAAAGTGAGACTCTGTCTCAAAAAAAAAAAACCAAAAAAAAAAACCCAAAAACCAAAAAACTGTATATAGGGAAATATGGTTGATTCTTATAATGGGCCATGTAAACCATATTAAGGAATTTGGATTTTACCTGGAAGACAATGGAAAGTCACTAAGGGATTTAATTTAATTTTTTCATGCAACAATGCCAGGGAAGTAAAGGATTTTAAATAGGGGAGAAACACCACTGTATTTATTTACATTTTTGAGGTCACTCAGGCAGCGGTATAGAGGGTGGACTGAAAGAGGGGAAGAATAGCTCCTTCTTGAATAAATACATAAATCAAAGTGGAGGAGGTTTAGGAAGAAAAAGAGAGTTCAGTTCTGAATACGTAGAGCTTGAAACACCCATGGGACATTCAGGCACAGCTATGTAGAAGTTGACTTAAGGCTAAAAAGAATTTTTAAATAACAATACTTGTGATATTATTAAATAAGTAATAAAAACACTTGCTGGACACTTGTTATGTTCCAAGCATATTACATGTTAAGTTACTTTATCCTTCCAATAGCCTCAGCAAAGATATTCAAATTACCCCCAAAGAGAATAAACAGTTCTTGGGAGTTTCAGAATTGGGAAATTTCAGGTATCTTGTGTGTGTGTGTGTGAGAGAGAAAGACAGAGAGAGAGAAACATATTTGTGATGAAGGAAGAGTGTTGCATGAATCGGTGCTGCAGAGGAAAGGTCTGCACTGAAATGTTCTTAAGAGATTGCCGCTCTCTCAGGCAGATAGCGCCTAACTTTATTTCTTGCAAGCTTATGTACTCTTAACAATACTAAGTTCTGCACATACACATCTATTAATAAAACTAATTGGCAGCCAATGGTTTATGTGCTAAGAGTACAAAGAAAGCATACAGAGCAACCACAAAAACTTATTCAGCTGTTTGTCTGAGAAAACAGGTGCAACATGTAACTGAAATGCACATTGACTTATCTTGTTTTCCACTCCCAAAGTCCCTTCCAGGAAATTCCAGAGACAGCCAGACTCTACTTGCAGAGTCTGTCTCCTGTATGATTAGCTTGCTAATGAGTTTGGAGGGTCTTAAAGGAACATCCCTTCATGTAGACTCTGAGAAAGTTACATTGAGGTTACAGAAGAGGGAAGCACACTGGGCTGCCCATGAGAGACAAAAAGAGAGAGATTGGCGATGCGGGGAAGAGAGAAGCACACCAGGCATACCAGGCTACCCATGAGTCTTTTTCCCTGTTTTTTTTTTTTTTTTTT
>NW_003852418.1:7852350-7863415 GCF_000181295.1 Otolemur garnettii | reverse complement strand
CCCGGCTATTTTTCAGTTGCAGCCATCATTGTTGTTTGGTAGGCCCGGGCTGGATTCAAACCCACCAGCTCAGGTGTACGTGGCTAGTGCCTTAGCCGCTTGAGCCACAGGTGCTGAGCCCCTGCTAGTTTTTTGTCGTCATGTGTCCTTCTCACCTTCATGTATTTGTTGAAGACAGTCTGGATCTCCTCATTGATGCTAGGTTGCAGGACAGCTCGGAGGAGATCCATAGAGATAGCAGGATCTGTGAAACTGCATTCAGGAGGGAGACAAGAGTCAGAGGGCATGTCCCCAAAATATTCTTTCCCAGTATGCCCCATTATTGACATAGAATCCTTTCACAACAATACTAGACAGGTTTTATTGGAAACTGAGAAGATGCTTAGAATCTGTGCAAATCATACTGATGCATTATTTTACTGCATTCTTATAATAACTCTATGAAGTGGGTATTACTTTCAAAGTGTTTTACAAAATATAATATTTACATAGAAAAGTCTAAATATGTTGAATAATTAGTGATTATTCCTTTCATCACTAATCAGATCAAAATATATAATCAGCATCCCAATGGCACACCTTGTGTTCTCTCCCTTTCCTGAGATGGATACTACTATCAGCCCCACTGTACAGTTGAGAAAACAAAGGCACAGAGAAGTTAAGTGGCTTTTCCAAGGTCTTTCAGTTAACAGATGTCAGAGTCTGCATTAGAAAACAGTTGTTGGGGGTGGGCGAGGTAGCTCATGCCTATAATGCTACACTCTGGGGGGGCCTAAGTAGGTGGATTGCCTGAGCTCAGGAGTTGGGAGACCAGCCTGAGTAAGAGCAAGATCAGTCTCTAAAAACAGCCCAGCATTGTGGCAGGCAGGTGCCTGTAGTCCCAGCTACTAGGGAGGCTGAGGCAAGAGAATTAACTTGAGCCCAAGAGTTTGAGGTTGCTGTGAGCTGTGATGCCACTACACTCTACCACAGGCAACAGAGTGAGACTCTGTTTAAAAAACAAAACAAAACAAAACTAATAACACAGTTGTCGAACTGAGAGCCAGTGCTCTTAATTTACTGGCTATCTGACCTCGTTAGACCATGAATGCTAAGGATCTTAGGTACTGTTGAATCCACAACCCATCTCTTCTCTCTCTCCATTCTGTACATGACCTCAAAGGGTATGTGACCTGTTTAAGGTCACACTAAAAGTTTCAGAAGCTGTCTCCTCTTCTCAATCCTGCTCTTTCTAGTCTGCAGATCTCCTCAGTCTTGTGCAGTTGGGTTGTGGCTAGGATCCCAAAGTCAGCGCTTAGACTAAGTGCCACCCAGGGACAGCCTTACCTTGTTGTCATCTGTGAGCGTCGGCCCCTTCGCTGCACCTGTCGGTGCTTTATCATTATGTTCCAAGGGTTCTGTGAGGACGAAGGGAGTAAATATCACTGAGGCCTGAGACACTGGGGTGGGAAGGAGATGGAGGGTGGGCATGAATTTAAACCTAGACATCCCTGCTTCTCAGATCCTTCCACCACCGCTTCCACCTTGGGGTGGAGGGGAGGAGAGAGGTTGGGTGGACCGCCCTGCCGGGGACGAGGAATGAGGAAGTTTCCTGCCTTAAAAGTCCCCCACCTTTTCTGGAACAGCAGGACTAAGGGAATTAAGTGTCTACAGAGGGTCTACTCAGTGGCAGGTGTTGTACTGGGCTCTTTAGCCGCTTTATCATCCCATTCCCACAACAACTTGAGACAGGTACTAATTATCCCCACTTTATAGGAGAGAAACCGGAGCTCAGGGGTTTGACAGAACTGGCCCAGGTCACCTAGCTAGGAGAGCGGCACCTGAATTTGAAGCCAGGTCGTCAAACTGCCAATCCCCAGGGCAGTACTAGCCGCGGCGTTCTCTCGCCCGCGGGCCAGGGTCCCGGGAGCCCGAGGCCCTGCCGGCCCGAGCCCAGGCCTCACCGAAGGCGCCCTCACCGTGAGAACCAGCTGCCCCGCTGCGCCCGCATCCCCCAGCTCGAGGCCGCCCCGCTCGGCTCCGACGGGTCCCCGCGGTTGCTCCGCGTCGCCAGTAGCCCCCATGGCGCCCCCGACCGCTACAACTTCAGCCCGACTCTGCCACCGGCCGGAAAGTGACTCCGTCACGTCATCAGAGCGCGTCGCCCGCCGGCCCGGAAGTGCGACTCGGAGAGCTAAGAGGTTACCATGGGAACCGGAACGCTGCCAACAGCCGGTTCCGCCCTCTGTGTGGAGGTGGCCGGGCACCCCACCCCGCCCCCCGGGAAGGCTGAGTCTCGGTTGTGTGGTGTAGGTGTTCAGGGACGGTTCAGTCATGGGCCCTTCCCGGCTGAACCAAAGCCCGTGGATAAGTGCAGGGTAGCAGCAGAGGAGCAGGTTTCCACAGGCTGGGGCTGAGGAGCAGAGGGGACCGTTTCGTACATTGGCCCCAGAAGTTCAGTCTTTGAAAACCCTAGATTTTGGCCGGGCGCAGTGGCTCACTCCTGTAATCCTGTGGGAGGATTACACTCTGGAAGGCCGAGGGGACTGGATTGCTTGAGCTCAGGAGTTCGAGAACAGTCTGAGCAAGAACGAGACCCCCATCTCTACTAAAAATAGAAAATCTAGCTGAAGGTGGTGGCGGGCGCCTGTGGTCCCAGCTACTTGGGAGGCTAAGGCAAGAGGATTGCTCAAACCCAAGAGTTTGAGGTTGCTATGAGCTATCATGACACTATACCCAGGGTGACAGAGTGAGACCTGTCTCCAAAAGAAAACTGTAGATTTGAATATGCCAGGCACTTGTCTCTGGAGTTGGGAGCAAGCCTAATGCTGGAACTAGGAACTCCAGCAAAGGGGGTGAGGAGTGTGGTCTGTGCTATCCCAAACATGTCTCCCTGCGTTTGACCCCATGGGCTGTCTCGTGTGTCTGAAGGCATCAGAATTAAGGTTGAGTTTTGCTGGTGGACTTTGCCAGCCTCAGGGCGCTGAGCCTTCCTCCCCAGATGGATGATTCTGGGATGGTCTGAGGAGTGTAGGTGCTTAACAACTGTCGAGTTCCCTAGATGTCCTCTTAGTTCTGTCTCAGAGATAAAACATCTCTCAATAGAATTGGATCAAGCCAGAGCACGTTACTCTTACCAGGTCACTATATGTCTCGCAGTTAGAAAGATCTGGGTTCAAATTCAGTATGGTGTCGTGCTTAAGAACACTGACTACGGAAATGGATTACCTGCCTTTGTTCTACTACTTATTCGCTATGTAACCTACATTTCTTAAACTTTCTGTGCCTTAGTTTCCCTGACTGTAAAATGGGGATAATAGCACTGAGTTTATAGGGTTGCAGTGAGTATGAAGTGAGTTAATTCATGTAAAGTGCTTAAAACTGTGGCACAAGTAAACCCTCAACCATCACTATCTTTCCTTACTATTATGAAATCCCAATGGTCACCATTTATGAGCATTTTTTTCTTAGCCCCTCTGAATCTGTTTTTTTTTTTTTTTTGAGACAGAGCCTCAAGCTGTCCCCCTGGGTAGAGTACCATGGCATCACAGCTCACAGCAACCTCCAACTCCTGGGCTCAAGCAAGTCTACTGCCTCAGCCTCCCAAGGAGCTGGGACCACAGGCGCCTGCCACAACGCCCGGCTATTTTTTGGTTGCAGCTGTCTTTGTTGTTTGGCAGGCCCGGGCTGGATTTGAACCCGCCACCTTAGGTGTATGTGGCTGGCACCTTAGCCGCTTGAGCCACAGGCACTGAGCCCGTTTTTTTTTTTTTTTCTTTTGAGGCAGTCTTCCACTGCTACCCAGGCTAGAGTGCCATGGCCTGTGCCTACCTCACAACAGTCTCAAACTTCTGGGTTCAAGTGATCCTCCTGCCTCAGCTTCTGAGTAGCTGGTCCTAAAGGCACCCACTACAACTCCCAGCTAATTTTTCTATTTTTAGTAGAGACAGGGTCTCCCTTTGCTCAGGTTGGTCTCAAACTCCTGAGCGCAAGGGATTCTGCCTCCTCGAACTCCCAGAGTGTTAAGACTACAGGTGGGCCACCATGCTTGGCATGTATCAGGTTTTTTTTTTTAACCTCTAGAAGATTATAGTGAGGATTAAAATAATGTATAGAAAGCACATATTAGGGCATCAACAAATGTGAATCATCTTCATACTCCAACATCATCCTTATGACAATAAGGGCAACTTCCTGGCACCAAACTCTTCGGCCTTGTAAAGGAAGTTTTCACCTTATGCCTTGAGTATCCGCTGCCCTTTAATCACACAGGGCTAAGCAGTGCCAGTGGACACTATTATGTATGACAGCTGACTAAAGACAGGAGCAGGAAAGATAAAAATAAAACAGTGGTTACGGCGCCAGTCCCATACACCGAAGTTGGTGGGTTCGAACCCGGTCAGGGCCAGCTAACCAACAATGACACCTGCAACAAACATTAGCCGGGCTTTGTGGCAGGCGCTTGTAGTCCCAGCTACTTGGGAGACTGAGGCAAGAGAATTGCTTGAACCCAAGAGTTTGAGGTTGCTGTGAATTGTGACAGCACAGTACTCTACTGAGGGTGACATAGTGAGTCTCTGTCTCAAAAAAAAAAAAACATAAAAAAGATGAATAAAGAGGAAATATATAGGCAAGTGTTCTCTTGGGTTCTGCCAGCTGGCTCATGTGGGCTAGAGGCACTAAGATGTAGGTTTCTGGTGCATTTGTATTAGTTTTGAACAAACTCAAATATTGTTTTTTAATAGTTTTCATATTCTCTGAGTAGTCTGTTCCGTTCTGTCTTTTCCAAGTTGCTAGGATAAACAAGAACCACAGGGTTATTATGCTTTGGTTATTTTATTAGCCTTGACTGTCTTCTTCTTAAGATATGTCCTGGTCCTTCCCTCTGTCATTTCAGCTGCAGCTGTATCCTTCCAGTGCCCTTCAGGGCTCTTTTTGATCCTTTATTCGATGGCCATCCCTCCATTTTCCCAGTTACCCAACAGATTCCTCATTGTTGTCCAGGAGTGTTGTTTATATTCCATTATGGAGTTAGATCACCCCATCACATGTGCCCTTTGGTGGTGCTAGGAATTTTCCCATGTAGCAGCAGCCAATCTCTCTTCTTATTAGGAGAAGATGTTCTTGGACAATATTGTAGAAGAGAAGATTTGGGGAATGAGTTTAGGGGAATCCCTAGTCCTTCCCTTTTCTTGATCCATACTCTGGGCAAGGAGTCTACCTCTGACCTGAACTGAGCTCTCATCTCAATTGTCAGCATCCTCATGATGTTAAGCTGCCTCTTCCTTCTGAAGGCACTTCTTGCTCTTGGGTCCCTGGCATCCTGGGTATCTGCAAATAACTATGGTGAGCTATTATTTGGGATCCCTGGCTAACAGTAACAGAAAGTAACTAGAAGAGAAGTCATCTCTTGCCTTCTCCCAGAGCAAGGTGCTCGTTTGTGAAAATGATCCTCTCTGTGGGAAAGGACTGGAGGGATAGATTCTCAGGACAGCCAGGGGAGATCTTCCTGGATTTCTTTACCCTCTTTGGACAAGGGATAGGACTTCTAGTTGGGTTTACTAGAGGCTCTAGCTTTTCCCTAGAGCTCTTTAAATGAGAATGGGATCACTGAATCTGCAGAAGGGCTAGTTCTTTAGTATTGTAGATGTATGTTAGTAGCTGTGTAGGAAGGGGAAGGTGGTTGCAGAGATTTCAGATAGGAATGTTTGGGGGGGGGTGCTAAAGGTCCTTGAAGTACATTTGGCCTCCATTCCCTGTTTCTTGAGGCCAGTCACCCAAGCTCACATGCTGTATTTTGCAGTGAAAGAGGGAGAATGCCCTCCCGATAGGAACCCATGTAAAGACCTGTGCCAGGGCGATGGATCGTGTCCACCTGGGCATAAGTGCTGCACCACAGGCTGTGGGCGGATCTGCCGAGGAGACATTCCTATGGGTATGTTGGCATGAGGGGCAAAATCCCAGTGTACTCTCTGACCTCGCCTCTGGGCGAGAGCTTCCTACTTCCTAGGTTGGCTTTTGAAATCTAGATCGCCTAAAGCACATCTCCTTTACTTTTTCGGGGTCCCTTCTTTCACCATTCGGTCCCCCCAGTTTTTTGGCTCCTATCAGAAAAGAACACATCACTGATTATCTGTTTTTTACTTCGGCCTTAAGAGTTCCTGAAAAGGCTGGAGGGCAGAGTTGTGAAGGGAAGCCGATTTAACATAGTGATTAAGAGGATAGAAGACCTTGGAACCAGGCAGCTCTTTTTAAACCTTCCATAAGCCTTTAACAGCTCTTTTTAAATCTTAAGTTTTTAGGCTAAGTTTCCTCATCTGTAATATGGGGATAGTTATGAGTATCAAATGATATGTTCCTGGCTTAAGGTAAACATCAGTAAATGTTACAGTAAATACTAGCTATTATTTTTGTTACTGTTACTATCTCTTTGCAGGGATTCCTTCCTCTGTTTTTTCCTTCAGCTATGCCTGTCAGCGTCCCTAGGCACTGTTACCTCCTTTCTGTTGTTATTTCCCTTTTTGCTACAGGGAGGAAAGGAGATTGTCCCAGTGTTATTTGGAAACGAGCCTGTTTTACAACTTGCAACACTGATGAGAACTGTCCAGATATAAAGAAATGCTGCAAGAGGGGCTGCAAAAAGACCTGCGTAGTCCCAAACTTTAAACAGAAGCAGGGTAAGAAACCCCATCCCCGCACCCTTTGGTCTTTTTGACTTGCTTGTTTCTTTCTCAAATAGACACATATCGTTTTGTTGTTGGTTTCACTTCACTTTGAAAAACAATAATGAAATGCCCGCTGTATTCTGAGAACTAAAAAAAAAAAAAAAAAAGATATGCAAAGAACCCCCAAGTCATGATGACTTGTGGTATGTGGCCAAGGGAGGCAGAGGAGGGTGTCAAGAGGGCAATCTTGGCAGGTCCTTGTTTGTAGGCAAATTTGAGTGTTGGGTAAGTCCCAACTTCCGTTGTCAGTTTAGATATTCTCTGTTAAAATCTTAGCCCAAGAATCTGCAGAGATAGAAAATTGAATCTTGATACCCCTGCTCTGTGGAAGGCAGAACACAGTTCCTCACTCGCTTCTGAGACTCTGTGTCCCCTCTGTACATATACAGGTTGGCCGGCTCTTGTTGGCAATGGACTCTCTCTCTCTTTTTTTTTGCAATTTTTGGCCAGGGTTGGGTTTGAACCCCTCACCTCTGCATATGGGGCTGGCGCCCTGCCCCTTTGAGCCACAGGCGCCGCCCAAGCAATGGACTCTCTTTTATTCTGGTTCTGGCAAAGGTATATTTGAGAGGGACTCTTTTTCCCTCTTGCAGAGTTTCCATGACCTAATCTCTATTTATGCAGTCATTTCTTTAATAAATATTTATTGAATGTTTATTATTTGTTAGATCAAGAGGTAGAATCTGGGTACATTATGGTGACCAAAGTAGATCCCATCCCTGCCTTCATGGAGCTCACAGTCTAATAGGGGAGAAAAAAGTTTAATAAATAACCATGTAAATGTCTAATTTTGAACTGTGATAAGGATAGCAAAGAGTAATTAAAGGGTACTGAAGGACGGAGGAATGAGGACACTCACTTTGTACTGGGCGGTCAAACATGGCATGTCTGGGGGATGCTGACATTTACACGGTAACCTGGAGGAGTAGTTGATGTTAGTCAGGGGAAGGGCGTGATGGACATTCCAGGTGTGGGGATCTTAAGATGACCAGGAGCTTGCAAATTTGAGAAACTGAAAGAAAATTGGTATAGTGAGAGTAGAGGTAGAAGGGGGACAATGAAGCCAGGTGAGGATGGAGAGCAGTGAGACTAGGGAGCTGGCAGTCAGGAGGGAGAATTTGGAGGTTAGAAGTAACAGAACTTGGCTCAGCACCTGTGGCTCAGGCGGCTAAGGCGCCAGCCACATACACCTAAGGTGGCGGGTTTGAATCCAGCCCGGGCCCGCTAAACAACAATGATGGCTGCAACCAAAAAATAGCTGGGTGTTGTGGCAGGTGCCTGTGGTCCCAGCTACTTGGGAGGTGGAGGCAAGAGACTCACTTCAGCCCAGGAATTGGAGGTGTGAGCTATGATGCCATAGCACTCTGTCTCAAAAAAAAAAAAAAAAAAAAGTAACAGAACTTTCTGTTCTACTCCTTGCCTCCTTCCTCATTTCCTCAAGAGACTCCTCAAAGGCAATTGATGGTGTATATTCTCTGTCTAGCCCCTTCTTATTTTTTCTCTCTTTTTGGAGATTTTTTGTTTGTTTGTTTTGTTTTGTTTTTTGAGACAGAGCCTCAAGCTATTCCCCTGGGTAGAGTGCTGTGGCATCACAGCTCACAGCAACTTCCAACTCCTGGGTTCAAGTGAGTCTCTTGCCTCCACCTCCCAAGTAGCTGGGACCATAGGTGCCTGCCACAACGCCCAGCTATTTTTTGGTTGCAGCCGTCATTGTTGTTTGGTGGGCCTGGGGTGGATTTGAACCCGCCACCTTAGGTGTATGTGGCTGGTGCCTTAGCCGCTTGAGCCACAGGCGCCAAGCCATTTCAGAGATTTTGATGGCTGCTTTTGCTTATTTGTGCCTTCAAAAATATTTTATTTTCATTGTCTATTTTACTGGAGTGATATTAGATATATAAATTAACTTAGGGAGATTCAATATTAAAATAATATTGAATCTTTGTGTCTTTCCATTGTTCAAGTGTACTTGATATATTTCAGGGTGTTTTATAGTTTTAAAATATTTCTCTGTAAACATGCCTAAGGATTTTCATTTCTTTTCTGCTATCTTAAATGGGGTCTTTTATTGTGTTATCTAAAGGAACTGGAACAATTCTCTTGTCTGAGTGTATGTGGCAGAGTGTCAGATTAGAACACCTAGGTTTGGGTTATTAGAGATGGGTGTTCAAGCCTGAGGTTCAGCAGTGCCCTGGGCCAGTCTCTTCTCTGAGCCTTTCTTCTCTTCTCCGTAAGATGGGAAGAATAAGCCCCAGAGGATTGTCGTAATGATTGAAAGTATATAAAGTGTATGGCCTTCGGTTACATTAGCTTCCTTTCTTTTGCCTCCTAAGGTGGGCTAAGTCAGAGGAGTACAATTTCTAATCATTTCCTTTTAACTAGAACCAGGACAGTTTTCTTCTCTCTGATCAATTCCTGTCTGATACTTTGAAATGTGACAATCTTTTTCCTTCCAAATAAACTTTCCTAGGTAGCACGTCCCTTCCCGCTCCCCACTGGGTCTGTCTGTGTCAGACTCGTGCACCTATCTTGGGCAGCCAGCCCATAAGAGAGAATGGAAGGTTAGATTCCTTGCCAGGACCCTTGAGGCTCAGCTCTGGAACCAAAGCCTGGGAGTCTGTCTCAGGCAGTTCACTCTTGCTGGCTCGAAGGGCCTAGTAAAATATTCTGGGTCTGGTTCCTATACCTAATTCCACAGAAAGCTCTCCTTCCTGGGCTATGAAAAATTCCTGCTTTTTTGAAGCTCTGACATTGTGAAAGCCAGTGCTGGTCTTTTTAGTAAGGTGGATAGGCAGTCAGATTGCACAGGGCATAGGGGAGACTCTGGGACTTGTTCTCATGAGGCAGTCCTGGTCTCAACATGGGCTGGAATCTTGGCTCTTCTGCTTGCTTGCTTTATGGTCTCATGCCTGTAATTCCAGCACTCTGGAGGCTGAGGTGGGTGAATTGTCTGAGCTCAGGAGTTCGAGACCAGCCTGAGCAAGAGCGAAACCCCATCTCTAAAAATTAGCCAAGCATTGTGGTGGGCACCTCTGTAGTCCCTGTTACTTGGGAGGCTGAGGCAAGAGAATTGCTTGAGCCCAAGAGTTTGAGGGTGCTGTGAGCTCGAGCCCATGGCTCTCTACTGAGGGTGACAAAGTGAAACTCTGAGAGCAGAGGATCCTGGCATGAGGGGTGGTGTGAACCAGGTTTTTTCAAGGTCTCTGGAAATAAGAAAAAAAATGATTAGTCATAGCACTCTGGGAGGTCAAGGCTGGTAGAGTGCTTGAGCTCATGGGCTAGAGACCAGCCTGAGCAAAAATGAGACCCCTGTCTCTACTAAAAATAGAAAAACTGAGGCAAGAGGGTCGCTTGAGTCTGAGTTGGAGGTTGCTGTGAGCTATGATGCCACGGCACTTTACCCAGGGTGAAAGCTTGAGACTCTGTCTCAAAAACAAACAAAGGAACGCTTGGATAGAACGAGAGAACCAGATTTCAGTGAATATAATGGAATATGAAGGCTGTCTAACTTACATAGAAGGATTGCATAATCTGACTTGGAGGTAGTGAGGCCCCATTAATTCCAGATGTTCAAGCCGAGAGAGGGGGATTGTTTAGCAAGGATTCAGGCTTAAGATAGGGTGTTGAACTGGGAGGTCATCCTGGGCACTGACCAAAAGGGCTGTGCTCTGACCTTCAGGGGCTCAGCCTATCCCCAGGGAGTCCCTTCCTTGCTTTGTGAAACCCAAAGAGAATAGAGGCAAGGTCCCTATGCCTGGTTCTAGAGATGAGGGCAGAGAGTAGCACGGAGCTGGTAGCATTGGCCACTTCCGGGCCAAGCTCAGCAAAATGGTGAAATCTGGGAAGTATGGTGCTGATCTCAGTCTCCCCACTTTCTAGGGTACACAGTATAACTCCATGAGAAGTTTATCTGGCTATTTTTTTTCCATCAGATGATTTTACGCCAGTCTTCTCAGTTGTGGGATAAAAGCCTTTTGTTCTTTGTTAAGTGGATTTCAGTGTTTGTCAAGCAGGTGGGCAGGTGCAGGGAGATGCATCTGGTGGTTACAGAGACCAACTTTTCTGAATCAAAAACCAAGGCACGTGGTTTTGATGTGCTCGCACAATAGCATAGAATATTTAAAATAGGGGCTGCTAAGGAAAGACCCAAGATGCAAAGTTATTATGCCTCAGTTGTTTAGCTGCATGTTTTTCTTGGAATCTCACACTTGCTTTTTCCATGATGGCAGCGTTCCCAGAGCCAGCTGTATGCAATTAAACTTACCTCTTCCTCCTTGGAGGCACTGGGCCGGTCTTGCTTTGGTTTTCTACAAAACCTTTAATTGCCTGTCACATTTCTCTCCAGTTTTTTTTTTTTTTTTTTT
>NW_003852418.1:7821551-7852035 GCF_000181295.1 Otolemur garnettii | reverse complement strand
AAACACGGAGACAAATGAGTCATGGTGAGTTGGTTTGGTTTAGATGTGGCCTTCTTTGGGTGTGCCTGCCCCTGTGGACCTGGCCAGCTGCCTACATGTTTTAAGGATGATGTAGCAGAAAGACTACTTTATTACAAACCAAGAGGCTGAGTTTTGTCCTGCTTTGGCCCAACTTACTCTGTAGTTGTGGGCAAGATCCTTCTCTCTTTTGAGTTTCATTATCTTCATAAGGCCGATGAAGGGGCACATTAGGAATGTGTCTTGGGCGGTGCCTGTGGCTCAGTGGGTAGGGCGCCAGCCCCATATACCGAGGGTGGCGGGTTCAAACCCAGCCCTGGCCAAACTGCAACAAAAAATAGCTGAGCATTGTGGTGGGCGCCTGTAGTCCCAGCTACTCGGGAGGCTGAGGCAAGAGAATCGCCTAAGCCCAAGAGCTGGAGGTTGCTGTGAACTGGGATGCCACAGCACTCTACTGAGGGGGACAAAGTTAAAAAAAAAAAAAAAGGGAATGTGTCTGGCTGAGCACAACGGGAAGTTTACTATATGAGGGTTTGTTTTTCTCACATAACAAGAAGTCCTGAAGTAGGGCCAGGGCTGGTATGGTGGCTCCATGATACTAACAGGGATGAAGCTATTTTGTTTTTCCTTCTTTCCTTTTCTTCACAATGTAAAGACTTTACAAAATTTTTAAAAACACACAAAACAGAGTTCAACAAATTATATGTAAATTAGGTAAAAATTAGTTAAAGTCCACACATTTCTATTCAAAGAATTTTACATGTGATTCCTTTCACTCTCTACCAAGGTCACCTTAGTTTCTCCAAGGAGTCAAGATTTATCTTCAAGATAGTGCCTGTGGCTCAAGTGGCTAAGGCTCCAGCCACATACACCTAAGGTGGCGGATTCGAATCCAGCCCGGGCCCACCAAACAACAGTGATGGCTGCAACCAAAAAATAGCCGGGTGTTGTGGCAGGCACCTGTGGTCCCAGCTACTCAGGAGGCTGAGGCAGGAGACTCACTTGAGCCCAGGAGTTGGAGGTTGCTGTGAGCTGTGATGCCACAGTACTCTACCCAGGGGCACAGCTTAAGGCTCTGTCTCAAAAAAAAAAAAAACAAAAAACAACAACAACAAAAGATAGCGCTTTTCAATATGCTTAATCCCCAATTGTCCTATCATTCCTACATAACAATCACATAAATGTAACTTGACATTTTCAGATCATCTATGAGTGATGAGTGAGTCCTGAAGCCGGCCTCCCTGAGTTAACTGCACTCCACACCAACCCGCTGGTTATTAGCAACCCAGGTTTACAATGTGAGCTAGATAGACACAGCACATTTGCAAGGCTCAGGAGTTCTAGGTAGGCATTGTGGTCAGTGAGTATTTGTGGCTGTTATGAAATCTCACTGGTCACCAATGAAATAGCTATTAGGAAATCATATGTGGCTTGCATTGCATTTCTATTAGACAGTGCTCATCTAAGCAATGGAAGTAAAACCAGTCAAAGTTAGTCATGTGGCCAAATCCAGAGTCAGTATGGAAAGGAACTAACTACCCAAGGGCATGAATCCCGGAGGTGTAGTTCACTGGGGGCTGCTACTGTAAATGTTCACCATAAAAAGAAAGAAGACAGAATGAATATGGAGTTGGCAATTTGTGTGTTTGCCACAATCAATTTAGCATTAGGAAAAGAGAAATAGAACGTATTTGGGCGCATTGCATGTACATGATACACATAAATACATACTTAAAAATGTATGTACTTACATATGCATGGGACACAGTGAAAGGTGTGTTTCATACTCTGGAGCACTTCTGGGCTCTAATGCTTTGATTCTATGGCAGAGTTTTATGGTAAATGTCCTGCTGACCCCCTTCCATGTCAGAAGCTGTGTGATGGGGACACGTCCTGTCCCCTGGGGCATAAATGCTGCAGCACCGGCTGTGGCCACGTCTGCCGTGGAGACATTCAGGGAGGTATGTTTGCTCTTGGGGGATGAAATCTTTGAGTACTTCTGAGTCCCAGAGTGGATTTGGATGGGAGCTACCTATGGAGGCCTTCTCTTTCCCTTCCTGGGAGGAGCCAGAATTCTCATTCTTCCTGTTTCTCTAATTCCTCAACCCAAGCAACAGCCTCCCAGCAGGGCCAAGGAGCCCATGTTGGCATTAAAAGAAGTGGGCAGCGGGAAGTGGGGGGCAGTGTGAGAAACCCCTAGGCTGGGCGGCAGGCAGTGTGGCTTCTAGTCTTGATTTTGCTGCAGATTTGCTCTGTGATCTTGAATAAACAAATCTTTCTTTTTGAGGACAAGTTTCTTCATCTGTAAAATGAAGGAGTTGCCCAAGATCACTAGTTTTCAGATCTAGTTTTTTACCCAATGCTTCCTCCTTACCCTAAATGAAATCTTAGTTGGAAGCAACATACATATAACAGATAACAGCATTTCTGTTCTGATTCTCTTGTTTCTTCAATTAAAAAAACAAAACAAAATATTTTTGAGCATTCATTTTGTGCCAGGCTCTATGGAACTCCATTGAAGAATTATTGACCCAGATGTTGTCTTAGTCCCCATTTAGATTTCAAGGCAATGCTCAAGGTGCTGGGTACATACTCCTGTCTTTATGTAACTTTAGCCTGTTAGAGGAGATAGACAATTAAATGATGAATTATGACAAAGTTGGATGAGGAGGCATACAGGGTCCACAGGCGCACAAAGCTCAGGCACCCAACCTCATGCACGGTGGCAGAGAAGGCCTCCCTGAGGAAGTGACTCTATGAAGCTTAAGCACAGTGGGCGAGGGTGGTGGTCTGGGACCCTTGCCCATTCTGTACAACACCCAGCCCCACCTCCAACTTGCAGGGCTGTTAACCCCTGAGTTACCTGAGTGAACTCCTTTTGGACACTGAGAACTCTTGCCTTAGAGGTCTCTTTGATCCCTACAGATTCTTAGCTCCTCCAGCTTCATGGTTTCCCCCTAGTTTGGCTAATGATGCCTAGTTAGGGTCAGGGGTTGATTCACCTGGAGCGTCTGTGTCTAAGTTCTACTGTAGATGAGAACTTGGAAACGGTGGGGTTGACACCCTCTCTCTATACCTGCAGGGCGGGATGGTCACTGTCCAACTATTCTGGTTGGCATGTGCATTACCAGCTGCGTTCTGGATAAGAACTGCCCAGCTGGGGAAAAGTGTTGTAAGTCAGGCTGTAGCCGTTTCTGTGTCCCGCCAGTCCAGCAGCTCAAAATTATATCGCACCCCAACTGGACCACCAGTTCTGATTCTGGTTTAGGTGAGTATAGTCCATTGTTATCAACAATGATAGACTTACCTGTTATGTGCAAAGCACTGGCTTAGATGCTGGGAAAGGGGCTTTTGAAGGTTAACAGGCATCTAGTTGGAGAGAAGGATCCTACATCACAGAGCAGAACCCTCATACAAACAGGATGGGCTTAAAGAAGTTTACAGTGGGTGCGGTTCCCTGGGAAGTCTGGGAGAGATGGGATTTGATCTAGCCCCTAAATTAGGCAGATTGTCAAAGTGAGGATAGCACAGAGAACATTCCAGACAGGTAATCTGGTGATTGTTAGCAAGGGCACAGAGGGTGGGAATGTATGTGACATGTTTGAGGTGTGGAAGGTCAGAGGAAGGTGGATAAAGGAACAGACATACCTCCTGTTTTTTTTTTTTTTTAATCGAAGGAGGTATAAGGATGACAACTGAATGAGAATCTCTGATGCCTGTTGGATAGAATTATCTAGGGAGAAGGGAGCCATTTAAGACTTTTGAGAGCAATATACAAGCTTCTGTAGGGTGGAGGGGAAAGAAAACAAGTTGAGTAGCTGAAGGAAGGAGAGCACAGCTGACTTGACATTTCTTCTGCTTGCAGAGAACCCAGTGCCCTAGATGTGATTTGTCCGGAGCATCTTTGGTAACGCCAGGGGGCTTGTCTTAGTGACCAAGAGAGGGTGTTATGCTGGGGCTGTGACACTCCCAGGAGCACTCATGGCCCTTCCTGCTCTGTTTCTCCTCCTGCCACTGCTTAGAGCATAGGACAGCTCTGGGATTGGGCAGTGGGTGTGTGGTGCTTCTCTTCTCCAATAAAGGCTGGTGCTGACCCTCTGGTCCATGCTGTTTGAGGACTCAGATCACAAAGGGGTACTAGGGTGTCTGAGTATGACAGTAGAATTTGAAGACTAACATATTTAGGAAGGAGGGGTAACCCATTCTTTCTGAGAACACTGAAAATAGGTGTTGGTGAGATGTGGCTCAGGGAGATGGGTGGAAGCTAAACTGAGGGTGACTTGCCATCGATGTCTTTCTCAAGCTCCAGGGACAGGGGTGGGAGTCTATCATCCTTCTTTCTGGGCCTTCTGAACTTATTTTATTGGAGAATGTGGGTTGGGAGTGGAATAGGAGTGGGTTGCTAGAATGTTCCCATCCTGGACCTTTTTCCTTGAGGGCCTGCCCTTGGTGATAAGACAAGCAATTTGTCCCTTCCAGGTATCTTTTTTTTTTTTTTTTTTTGCAGTTTTTGGCCAGGGTCGGGTTTGAACCCACCACCTCTGGTATGTGGAGCTGGTGCCCTACTCCTTGAGTCACAGGTTTTGCCCCCATTCCAGGTATCTTTACTACAGGGAAGGAATGTCCCTAGGTTCTTGGGATCAAGGTAATTTAGAAAAAAATATTTTTATGCATGTAAAATGGATGATATTCTATATCTTAGAGATCTTTCATGTGATCACATATATGCTTTTATTTATTTATTTTAAAATGTTGTCTACCTCAATCTCATTCCTTTTACATACACTCTTCTTTTTTTTTAGAGACAGAGTCTCACTTTGTCATCCTCAATAGAGTGCTATGGTATCACAGCTCACAGCAACCTCTAGCTCTTGGGTTTAGACAATTCTCCAGGCTTAGGCAATTCTCCAACCTTAGCCTCCCAAGTAGCTGAGACTATGGTTGCCCATCACAATGCCCGGCTATTTTTTGTTGCAGTTGGGCTGGGGCTGGGTTTGAACCCACCACCCTTGGTATACGGGCCAGCGCCCTACACAGTGAGCCACCGGCGCTGCCTGGAAAGACTGCTTTTGGGGTAGATAGGCAATAAATAGTATGTGCCATGTTGGCTCAAAGGGCTTATGCATTTGAAATTTAGATTGAGATTGCTAGGTAGGCAATCTTGCTAGCAATCTCAATCCAAATTTTATAACAAGGAAAAAAGAAAATACCAGCGTGCACTTGAATATCACAAAAATGCTTTGGTAATAACCTATTTTAGTGGGAAAAGGTGAAGTATAACTTTATTTTATTTTATTTATTTATTTCTTTTTTAGAGACAGAGTCTCACTTTATTGCCCTCAGTAGAGTCCCATGGCATCGCAGCTCCCGGCAACCTCCAACTCCTGGGCTCTCTCTTGCCTCAGCCTCTTGAGTAGCTGGGACTACAAGTGCCTGCCACAATGCCCTGCTATTTTTTTGTTGCAGTTTGGCTGGGGCGGGGTTCGAACCCGTCACCCCGGGTATATGGGGGCAGCGCCCTACCCACTGAGCCACGGCCCTGCCCTGAAGTATAACTTTAAAACAAACAACTCCCTTCCCCCATTTCCTGTCACAACTTTGTTTTTGTACCCTTCCCCCTTCCTTGCCTCTGAGTTCACACTGGCCTGGGAAATTCTGGTTTCTGTTGGTTCAGAACAGTCATCTCTTTGAGTCGAGTAGATATGTCAGTGTGGCCTGGAAAACAGTGGCTGGCATGACCCTCACAGTGGACATTCCGGGCTCATGTTGCTGGGAAGCACTGGTGTTAGAGTGTTGGGCTGCTGAACATTTTGGCAGCTCCCCCTGCCACTGTTTTGCTTATCATTTTATTGTTTATTTAAAAAATAAAAATATGGGCAGCGCCTGTGGCTCAAAGGAGTAGGGCACCGGCCCCATATGCCAGAGGTGGCGAGTTCAAACTCAGCCCTGGCCCCCCCCCCAAAAAAAACAAAAACCTGCGCATAGTTTAAAACAATCAGCATGGTGGAGGTTTCAATGAAAAACCACATCTTAAAATACTATAGGATGACTTTCTACTAGGGTGCAGAGGGAGGTGTGAGAGGTGACCAGATTTTAACATTGGTAAAGTGGTAAAGCAGGACACCATTGACGGGGGTGGGGTGGGAGTGGGGGTAGGGGTGGGGGGGTGTTGTTCTCAATTAAAAATTTGGTCTATATGGAGCAACAAAAATTTTCATAGAAAGCAAAAATAGTATTGTAATATATATTTTTAAATTTCAACATAAGTACAATTTACAAATGTGATACATTAAAAAAATTATGTATAGTATTCTTTGGCATATTTCTTGTTGAATTCTAACAACTGATCAACAATGTGAACTTTGATAAGCAGTTCTTGATAATCGGTTCTCAAGAATTATTTGTTATTATTAAAGTTTAACATCATAAAATTAACAAAAATAATATAAAACTCATATCCTGGCGAAATAGCCACATGGCAGCCGAAAACTGTATATTCCCTTCCTGTTCTCCTGCCGTTCCCTAGCTTGTTGTGCATTCTTTCCAAAAATTGGGACTTTTTAAAAACACCGCAGGACGTGGGACAAATTATTAAAAATTGGGACTGTAGCCATAGTCTAGTAGTCTAGTAGTCACCTTAGACTTGGGCACAGGGGAGAGAGGCTCCCCTCAGGGCTTCCCTTCCCATCTGGGGCAGCCCACCCCATCAGGTGGGCACTACTGACCCACTTACAGGTAGGCATGTTGAGAGCGCACAAGAGGAGAGACAGAATGTAGAAATATTAAATTTGAATTGGGGGTTGTGTTGGAGCTGACAGTCAAGGGTTGAGGTGGGTCAAATTCTAGGTTTTGCCCCTACCCTCAGGCCTTTCTGAGCAGCTTTCTCTACAGTTGTACTCTAACCCAAGAAGGCTTCAGAACCTTTCCTTCCTCAGAGTTTAAGACCATTTCAGCCTTTGCTCTGGGGAGCAGATCTCAGCAGACCCTGGTCCTACTCTTTAACTTGACAGCCTGAAATTAGCCCCTGATCAGGCTGAAGAGCCGCACTCCTCCCCTTCCCTGAGCCTCAGTTTCCTCACAATGGCAGGAATGTCTGGGCCTCTGCCATTCTCCAGCATGGACCCACAGGACCTGTTCCTTAAGTCAGAGCCAGTGGGGATTTGCAGCTCCACCCTTCTCTGCTCCAGTCCTTGACCACGAAGTTGTAGAAATCTCCGACCCCATGTGTGTCTCTAGCTTCAGCAATACCATGGGCCCTGCTGCTGTTCTGGATCTCACCGCTCTCTCCCGTGGGGCGTGGATGTCACTGGTAAGTGAAGTATGTGGTGTGAGAAGGGTGGGAGGCTCAGCACGTAGCCTGGCAGGTGGCTCGCTTTCGAGTTGAGGACTGTCTTCCCTTCACTACCAAGTCCATTACTCTTGTTCAGGAGTGCAGAGAAGTTCAGCTTCACACAGATTCACAAATACAAGCAGGAAGAAGCCCCCATGGGAGTGAGTGGGAACTCTTTGCTGGGCACTTTATTCTCAGAGCCACCAGAGGGCAGCAGAAGTCTATAAAACAACATTCTAGAAGTCGTTAAAGGAGAAATTTACTATCTTATCTTCTGAGTTCCTGGGTCTCTAGTGAATTGCACTTAATAAATTAAGACCTGTGCCCTTCCCTTTTCACTTGACGTGGCATGCTCCTTCGTTTCTGATAACATTTATCTCGGAGGGGGAAATTATTCATCATGTTGTATCTACATTTCTCTCACCAGGCCATGGGGTCCAGTTCCTTGTGAGCTAACCTGAGAACAGGCAGGGAGATAACTTGCTGAGTGAGGATCACCTGTCTTGCCAGCCTCGGTGGCAGGGGCTTTCTAGAGCTGATGGTTTCACCTTTGCATCAGCTGTCAATATACCAAGAGCCGGGGAGTTGGTGCGAGGCCTGGGTTTGAATCTAAACTTTTCTGGTGTTAATTACCTCTCTGCAAAATGAAGCTAATCACACTACCTGCCTCCCAGGATTGCTGTGAAAAGTCAGCATATAAAGGAAACTCTTACTACAGAGCCTGGCATGAAATAAACACCAAAGAAACGTTCAGTTACTCTGACAAAATCTCTTCCTGCTACCTTCTTTTATTACTGGAGTCTGTTCTTTTTCACTATTGGGTCACTGATTTTCAATTTCATATTATCTATTTTATTTATTTATTTTTTGCAACAGAGTCTCACTATGTGGCCCTCAGTGGAGTGCTGTGGCATCACAGCTCACAGCAACCTTGAACTCTTTGGTTTAAGCAATTCTCTTGCCTCAGCTTCCCAAGCAGCTGGGACTACAGGCACCTGCTACAACACCTGGCTATTTTTTCTGTTGCAGTTGTCATTGTTGTTTGGCAGGTTTGGGGGGCGTTCAGACTGGCCAACTCCAGTGTATGCGGCTGGTGCCCTTGCTGCTGAGCTCCAGGTGCCGAGCCCATATAATCTATTTTATAGTATTAAGTTCCCTGAAGCCTGTTTGGAAAAAGGTGAGGGTAAAGATAAATGAGAGGTTCACCTGAGCAGAAAAAAACATCCAGAGTGGTACTCTCCAGTCGAAATAGGATGTGAGTCATGTACGTAATTTCAAATTTTCTAGTAGCCATATTAAAAAAGTAAAAAGTTTGGTGGTTCCTCAAAAAGTTAAACGTAGAATTACCATAAGACCCGGCAATTCCACTCTCAGGCATATACTCATAAGAATTGAAAACAGGTATTCAAACAAAAACTCATTCACAAATGTCCAGAGAACCACTATTTACAACAGCCCAAAGGTGGAATCAACCCACATAGCTATCAACTGGTGAATGGGTAAACAAAATGTGATCTCTCCATGCAAATAGGATGTTGGAATGAAGTACTAACACACACTAGAACACGAGTGAATCTTTTTTTTTTTCCCGAGACCTAGTCTCTCTCTTTTGCCCTGGGTAGAGTGCCTCATGGCTCACAGTGACCTCATATTCTTTCTTTTTTTTTTTTTTTTGGAGACAGAGCCTCAAGCTGTCCCCTGAGTAAAGTGTGGTGGCATCACAGCTCACAGCAACCTCCAACTCCTGGGTTCAAGTGAGTCTCCTGCCTCTGCCTCCCAAGTAGTTGGGACTACAGGTGCCTGCTACAATGCTTGGCTATTTCTTGGTTGCAGTCGTCATTGTTGTTTGGCAGACTCAGGCTGGATTCGAACCCATCAGCTCAGTTGTATGTGGCTGGTGCCTTAGCCGCTTGAGCCACAGTCACCGAGCCACAACCTCATATTCTTGAGTTTAAGCGATACTCTTGTCTCAGCCTTCCCAGTAGCTGGAACTCTAGGCTGATGCCACGGTGCCCAGCTAATTCTCCAGTTTCTCAGTTTCTGTCTGTCTCTCTCTGTCTCTTATTTATTGAGACAGAATCTCACTCTGTTGCTCTTGATAGAGTGCTGTGGCATCACAGCTCACAGCAACTTCAAACTCTCGGGCTCCAGCAATTCTTTTGCCTCAACCTTCCTAGTAGCTGGGACTGCAGGTACTCACCACAATGCCCGGCTATTTTTAGAGACAGAGCCTCACTTTTGCTCAGCCTGGTCTTGAACTCCTGAGCTCAAGCAATCTACTCCCTTTGACCTCCTAGAGTGCTAGGATTACAGGCATGAGCCACCGTGCCCAGCTTTAATTTTTCTATTTTTAGTAGAGACAGTCTCTCTCTTGCTCAGGCTAGTCTAATGCCTTAAGACAGTTACTTTTCATATTTTGTTGAAATAATAGAATTTTTACTTGTGAAATAGTTGTTCTAATATAAACTACTGTGCCATTACCAGAACCATAATTATTTGAATGGCCCTTTAAAAACATTCTTGGGGGGCTAGGCACAGTGGCTCATGCCTGTAATCCTAGCACTCTGAGAGGCTGAGGTAGGTGGATTGCCTGAGCTCATGGGTTCCAGACCAGCCTGAGCAAGAGCAAGATCCTGTCTCTAAAAACACTGGCTGGGTGTTGTTGTGGGTGCCTGTAGTTCCAGCTACTCAGGAGGCTGAGGCAAGAGAATCACTTGAGGCCAAGAGTTACTGTGAGCTATGATGCCATGGCACTCTACCAAGGGTGCAAAATGAGACTTTGTCTCAACCCCCCTGCTCCCCAAAGCAAAAAACATTATTCTCCTTTTTGAAACCCTCATTTTTTAGATCAGAGTTGGACTAGATGAACTTTGAGGTGACTCTCATCCATAATACTGACATAAAGATTGGTGAAGTTGAGCTAAAACTATAGTGTGAATAATGATGTGAGACAGATGTGAGAAATTTGAGCATTGTGTAGAATTAAGATTTTTATCCATAGACACTGCATGCCCTAGATCACAGACCCCCCAAATAGAGGTGGCACTTGAATACAATTATTCCAGAAACAGCATATAGATTAAAGAGGTTTGCAAATGGTCAGATCATCGATGAGTCTGGTGAGAAGACTCTGACAGGCTGGAACTGGTGTCAGGGTGCTAGGAGTGGAAATGATGGGGACGGTGTGACCCACCAGACCCGTGGAAGGTCAGATTTGGGAAGGATTAGAGGTTTTCTCCTAATATGTTAATCCCCCAACATGAGATGGAGTGGAAGTGTTAGTGGGGAAGATACCAGTCTCATGATGACCATGGGATTTTTACGTCTATCTTTTCTCAGAATCTGCTTTGTACCCAGATGTGAGGGCAAAATGCATTGTGTATCCCTCCAATAAAAACCAAACTTTGTGCCACATTCCAAGGCCTGCTTCACCGAATTCTTTCTCTTGGAACACCAAAGAATCATTCTTTTTTTTTTTTTTTTTTGGAGACAGAGTCTTACTTGTCACCTTCAGTAGAGTACTGCAACTTCAAATTTTGGGGCTCCACTGATTCTCTTGCCTCAGCCTCCCGAGTAGCTGAAACTACAGGTGCTTGCCACAATGCCCTATTTTTAGAGGTGGGGTCTCGCTCTTGCTCAGGCTGATCTTGAACCCATGAGCTCAGGCAATTCACTCGCCTTGGCCTCTCAGAGTGCTAGGATTATGAGCCACTGTGCCTGGCCCCAAAGAATCTTTTTTTTTTTTGAGACAGATCCTCAAGCCGTCACCCTGGGTAGAGTGCAGTGGCATCACAGCTCACAGCAACCTCCAACTCCTGGGCTTAAGTGATTCTCTTGCTTCAACCTCCCAAGTAGCTGGGACTACAGGTGTCTGCCACAACGCCCAGCCATTTTCTGGTTGTACCTGTCGTTGTTTGGTGGACCAGGGCTGGATTTGAACCCGCCAGCTCTGGTATATGTGGCTGGTGCCTTAGCTGCTTGAGCTACAGGTACCAAGCCCAAAGAATCATTTTATTTTTTCTGTCTTTCTTAAACTAGTTTCAGGGAAGATATAAGAGTCAGTGTTCTGCCTTTGGTATGTACCTTAAGAACTTGGTTTTACATGCTCCTCTTTTATGAGGTGTCTCCACAAAACTTCCCACTTGAATTTAATTTGAAACCCACTCGGGCTTCTCGTGGATTTACGGCCTGTGTTGGTCCTTGGGTGTGTAGTTCTATGTGAAGGCCTGCAGGCCACCTATGGCTTTGTGCCTTTTTGCTGATCTTTGTAGGTATCTGTGAAAATCCTGCTTCAGTACCACAGACAGCACACACATACCTTTTTTTAGAGGCAAATTCAGGATTGCGTGGGGAGAAAACTGGGGCAATTACTCAAGCACCCAGAAGAAATATGAGAACTTGAAGCCGGGATGAACTTTGGGTTGTCAGTGTCTCCCATTCTTTGTCTCCAGAGAGTATTTTACTTCTAGTAGTAATTCTTTGGGCTAGAACCTAGTTTTGAAAGAATTTCAAGTCATGCCAAGGAGATATCAGTCATCAACCTTCATACAAACTGACTCATTACGCAACCAATCTATCTGTTGGCACCTGGGACACAAGGGACATTTTCCTGGAATATGAGCCTCATTGGGGTTGAATGCCTGTTGATTGTTTTTGTTTTTTAGGCAGAGTCTCACTCTGTCACCCAGGCTAGATGCTGTGCCTCAGCCTAGCTCACAGCAGTCTTAAACTCTTGGGTTCGAGGGATCCTCCTGCCTCAGCCTCCTGAGTAGCTGGGACTGCAGGTGTCTGCCATGATACCTGGCTAATTTTTCTATTTTTATTCTATTCTATTTATTTATTTAGACAGAGTCTCACTCTATCACCCTGGGTAGAGAGCCATGGCATCATAGCTCACAGCAACCTCAAACTCCTGGGTTCAGGCGATTCTCTTGCCTCAGCCTCCCAAGTAGCTGGGACTATAGGAATCTGCCACAAAACTTGGCTGATTTTTTAATTTTTAGTTGAGATGGGGGCTTACTCTTGCTTAGGCTGGTTATAAACTCCTGAGTTCAACTCCTTGTCTTAGCCTCCCAGAGTGCTAGGATTATAGGTGTGAGCCACTGTGCCTAGCCTAATTTTTCCATTTTTAGTAGAGATGAGGTCTTGCTCTTGCTCAGGCTGGTCTTGAACTCCTGAGCTCCAAGAGTGCTGGAATTACAGGCACGAACCGCCACGCCTGGCCAAATGAAAGAATTTCATGATGATTATTTTGGTGCCACTTACGTGGAAATTCACTGGGATCAGTGACAAAATGCAGAAAAAACTCAGCTTGGGCAAGTCGTGCCAAGGGGAGATCATTAACAAACCTTCACGCAAACTGACTCAGTACATGGATAGGTTGGTGCCTGCCGAGAGGACATTTGTAGTTTTATGTAGGAAGAATCTAGGTTGGGAGAGATGAATGAAGTCTGACTAGAGCTGACCATACAGGAAATTTTTAGTTAAAATTTATGATTCAGTATGAAAGGTAAACTTGAAAGGAAATCAGTGAGAATTCTCAATGGAAAAGTGTTCTAGAAATAGTCAAGTTTATTTACTCAAGATGACGTTGGCATAGTTTTTCATAGAGAATACTCCTTTTTTCCTCCTTCTGCCACATTAAGCGTCCATTCTTCAAGTGTTTCTGTCACTGTTTAACAGATAAAATTTAGTGATTACTATGTTCATTGGTATGGTTAAAGACCAACAATCAATGGGTCCTTAACATCTCAGCATAACGTCACAGCTCTTTAACGCTACTATCCCTCTGGATCCATCAATCTGTTTATAAAATGTTAATGAACAAGTAGAGTGCCAGACTCTGAGAATATACAAATTATTAATAATAAAGCGATGTTTCTGCTCTTGAGTATAAAACCATTGTTTAGCTATTCCCTATAGATTCCAATCCATGATCCTTGTCTTCACCTGCTCTCTTGACATTCTCATAGCTTTTCTTTGGACTATTAAACAATAAAATGGTGGACGGGATCTCAAAGACCTGAGGCCATCAAGGTAGTACTCAGAGGGTGGTGGAGTGCTATGATCCACGTCCTTCTGCTGAGTAAATTTGGACAAGTCATTAGTCTCCCTGAGTTTGAATTTTTAAGGCTTTTTTTTTTTTTTTTTGAGACAGAGTCTTACTCAGTCACCCAGGGGTGAGTGCTATACCATCATAGCTCAAACTCTTTTTTTTTGAGACAGAGTCTCAAACTGTTGCTCTGGGTAAAGTGCCGTGGCATCGTAACTCACAGCAACCTCAAACTCTTAGGCTTAAGTGATTCTCTTGCCTCAGCCTCCCAAGTAGCTGGGACTACAGGTGCCCGCCACAACGCTCAGCTATTGTTTGGTTGCAGCCGTCACTGTTGCTTAGCAGGCCTGGGCCAGGTTTGAACTCCCCACCCTAGGTGTATGTGGCCAGTGCTCTGCCGAGCGAGCTACGGATGCCACCGCAACCTCAAACTCTTGGGCTCAAGTGATCTTATCTCAGCTTCCTAAGTATCTGGGACTACAGGTGCCCACCACAATGCCTGGGTTCTTTTTATTTTTTTAGTATAGACAGGGGTCTTGCTTTGCTCAGGCAGGTCTTGAACTCCTGAGCTCAGGCGATCCACTCTCAGAGTGCTAGGATTACAGTCATTGTGCCTGGCCTTAACTTCTAATTTAATTTAATTTATTTACTTATTTATTTATTTCTTTTTGAGACAGAGTCTCAGTATGTCACCCTCAGTAGAGAGCAGTGGCATCACAGCTCACAGCAACCTCACACTCTCGGGCTTGAGAACCAACCTTCTCAATGCCATGACCCTTTCATACAGTTCCTCATGTTGTGGTGACTCCCAACCATAAAATTATTTTTGTTGCTACTTCATGATAATAATTTTATGATTGGGGTAAGCAATTCTCTTGCCTCAGCCTCCCAAGTAGCTGGGACTATAGGCGCCCGCCACAACTCCCACTATTTTTTGTATTGCAGTTGTCATTGTTTAGCCGGCCTGGGCCAGGTTTGAACTCGCCAGCCTCGGTGTATGTGGCCAGTGACCTAATGACTGAGCTATGGGGCACTGAGCTATGACCTTGAATTTTTAGTTTGAAATGAGAGTCTTGTTATATTTCTCAGGCTGGTCACAAACTCTGGGCTCAAGCAATCCTTCCTTCTCATCTTCTAGAGTAGCTATGACTATAGGTGTACACTACTGTGCCTGGCTGAGTTTTAGATTTTTTTTTTTTTTTTGGTGGGGGCTGGGTTTGAACCTGCTACCTCTGGCATATGGGACTAGTGCCCTACTCCTTTGAGCCACAGGCGCTGCCCCTAGATTTTTTTTTTTTTTAAAGAGTTTTGTTGAAGTCGAAGTCACCCAAGACACTGAAATTTAGACTCTGAGGATCCCTCAGCTAAGTATAATTTCTAGCCTCCTTGCCCGTTTCCCCTAGCCTATTACTTTTGTGAAAAAACGGTGCCCCTTAGTTTTGGGTGTCATTGGGTTTAGGGGGAGGTACTGAGAGACTTACGCTTCAGCAATACAAAATTTTTCACAGAGATATTTTTGTTTAAAGTTGTTTCTGTTGCCTCCACAGCCAGAGAAGATGAAGGGCTCGCATAAGAATGTCAAAGTGTTGTAGTAGAATCTGGTCAAAAATAAGTTACAGGACCCTTTCTCTGGAGGATAGTTGCAGTATTCTGTGCACAAGAATGCCGGAGTTAGATTTTCTTTATACCCGATTGGCACACTTTTCCTTGTGGTCTCACACTACTGAAGATCATTGCCCAAGTAAATCCACCTGCTTCTGTGACTGGGGAACAAGATAGAATGCCCTGAGCATAAATTTCACTGTATACGTCTGTGATATGGAGCAATGAGTCTAGAGGATAGCCTCAGTCTACACCACAAAGAAATACCTGGAGAAGGACAATAAGGTATCTGTCCTGCCTTAGAACTGAAAGCCGAAAGAGGCTCCCTGCATCCTTCCCAGTCTTCTTCCTTCACCGTAAATATGTTCCGTTTCCTGCCTCTCCGTATGTTACTGAAATGGGACATCGTATTTGCTCCCCCAAGGACACAGTTCAGAGCCCTTGTTTCCACTCCCCACCTTTTCCCCAGCCAGAGTTTCTGCAAACATCCAACTATAAAGATCTTTCACCTTCTACACCTACCCTTCCGAAGGATAGGCTTAAAATGCCTACAGCCAGCCCCCGTTTTGCTTACCCATCCAGACTCACCTGGTTTTACTGAGAACGTGGAGGTAGGTGGTTCAATCAGGAGCCACGATGACCAAGTGGAGGCAAATTGGGAGATACTGTCAGTCTTCTTGAAGTCCAACTACAATCCTTATCCTCATTATCATTTGAATGGAGAGCAAATTAGTTTAAATAAACAGAATGGCATGCCCTACCCGTGTGAATGGTGGTCTCTGCATCTCTGTATGGGTGGAATGTAACACAGTGGTCTTATATATATGTGTTGAGTAGAACTGAAACTCATCTAATTCTCTCTCTCTCTCTCTCTCTCACACACACACACACATGCACACCCCAACAAAGGAATTTCTTGAACATCTCTGACATCAATCCAATTTACATAATCCCTGCTCCTCTGGTGCTGATATCCCTTGGTGGAAACTTAAGTCTTCTACTTTCTGTCTCCCCCCTTCTCCAAGCCATGAAGGGAAGAACCATATAGTTTGGAATAAGAAGGGGATTTGATCCTGGTTATTGGCGGCAACACCACCCAAGCAGTCAAGAGCCCCTTCTCCTTCATCGCACCTCGTCCTACTGGTTTGCCCTTCCTATTTTGCCTTACTTCCAAGATATCCACTTTCACACAATTCTTTCTTGAGAGACTCAGGAAAAAATTCTCCTGAAAGTGTGTGGGGCAGCATGGAGAAGATGAGGAGCCACAGAGAAAAGTGGGTCCATTCAGGCTTCATGGTGTTGTAGACAGCAGGTAGAAGAGTCCTGGTCTGGGCTGAGACTATTCATGTATCTCGGGACAGAGCTCCTTCTCTTTTGAGGAGTTGAACCCACATCTGTGATTTTTATCTCTGCAGGCCTCAATGCTTGGCAGGGTTCTGGTGCATCCAGAATCAGTCGAGCCAGCAGGACAGTGAGTTCTTGGGTATCCAGCCGTGTAGCTTGAAAGACCATGGTTTGTCAGAGTCCTAATGATGAATCACAGCCTCCCCTCTTTCCGCCACAAGGTCATCAACATCTCTATAATGAAAAGTTGCAAGTAAATTATTACCAATGCTTTAATATATAAACATGAACATTTGACAGTAATTTTATTAAGATTTGAATCTAGGCTCAGCGCCTGTGGCTCAAGTAGCTGGGGCTCTGGCCACATACACCTAAGCTGGCGGGTTCAAATCCAGCCCGGGCCTGCCAGACAGCGATGACAGTTGCAAACAAAAAATAGACAGGCATTGTGGCGGGCACCTGTGTTCCCAGCTACTTGGGAGGCTGAGGCAGGAGACTCGCTTGAGCCCAGGAGTTGGAGGTTGCTGTGAGCTGTGATGCTACGGTACTCTACCCAGGGTGACGGCTTGAGGCTCTATCTCAAAAAAAAAAAAAAGATTTGAATCTAAGAAACTGGAATTTACCAGCACAAGAAGTCAAGAGAAAGGAGGCAGAAGATAAGATGAAGAAGACAGTAGTTAAAACTAATGGATTGGAAAAACACCCACTGAAATTGCCAAATAAAATTAAAAATTTGCCCTTTAAAAAAGCACTAAAATGGACAAAACTTTGCTGAGAATGGCTGAGAAAAACTGAAGAAATCTTCAACAATAGAAATGCAAAAAGGATAGAACTCACACTTGGAAGAGATAAAAGATTTACCAAGAATAGTCTTGATCCTGATTTGAGGGGGAAATTTTTCAGTTTCCACCACTAAGTTTTATGTTATCTGGATTTTTCATGGATGTCCTTTTTTTTTAGGTTGAGGAAGTTCCTTTCTATTCCTAGTTCAATGAGTGTTTTTATTTTTTTTTAATTGCTTTTTTGTTAAATCACTACATTGATGCATTTATGGGGGTCAGGGTACTGCTTTGATATACAATGTGAAATATTTACATTGAACTAAGTAACATATCCATCACAATTATACTCATTTCTTAATAGTTTTGAAATGTACCATTGCACATTAGGTAAAGTCCTCCCCCAAATGTCCTCCCTCCTCCCATATCCCCCATCCCCTCACCCCCTCTCCTCTTCCCTTCTACTTTCTGGACTATAGTTATGTTTTGCCATTCGTATGAGTGTGTAGGTGGTTATATATTGATTTCATAGTAGTATTGAGTACAGTGGATACTTTCCCCCCCATTCTTGAGATACTTTACTAAGAAGAATATGTTCCAGCTCCATCCAGGTAAACATAAAAGATGTGAAGTCTCCTTTTTTATGGCTGCATAGTATTCCATGGTGTACATATACGACAATTTGTTAATCCATTCATGGGTTGATGGGCACTTGGGCTGTTTCCATGTCTTGGCTATTATGAATTTGACTGTAATAAACATTCTGGTGCAAATGTCTTTGTTGTGAAACAATTTTTGATCATCTGGGTATATACTTAGTAGAGGAATTGCAGGATGAACAGTAAGTAGGTCTACTTTTGGTTCCTTGAGTGTTCTCCAAACTTCTTTCCAAAAAGGTCGTATTAGCTTGCATTCCCACCAGCAGTGTCAATGAGTGTTTTCATTATAAAAGGGTGATAATTTTTTTGTCACATGCTTTGCTGTGTCTATGGGGTTGACTGAGTTGCTGATGTCCTTGTTTATATGAACATGGTGGATTACGTTGATGTATGCATGCTCAAGTCATCTTGCATTCTGGGGATAAATGCCACTGATTGGTATATAATATTTTTTTTGTATGTTGCTGAAAATTTTCACTAATTTTTTTTTTTTTTTGAGACAGAGCCTCAAGCTGTCCCCCTGGGCAGAGTGCCGTGGCATTACAGCTCACAGCAACCTCCAACTCCTGGGCTCAAGCGAGTCTCCTGCCTCCGCCTCCCAAGTAGCTGGGACCACAGGCGCCCAGCACAACGCCCGGCTATTTTTTGGTTGCAGCCATCATTGTTGTTTGGTGGGTCCGGGCTGGGGATTCGAACCCACCACCTTAGGTGTACGTGGCTGGCGCCTTAGCCGGTTGAGCTATAGGCGCCAAGCCACTAATTTTTTTGAGAATTCTTGTGCTTATATTCCTAAGGAATATTGGTCTGTAATTTTCTTAGGATCTTTGTGTGATTTTGTAATGAGTTGGAAAATGTTTCATCCTCTTCTGTATTTTGGAAGAGTTAATGATTGATACTAATTCTGTCCAAGTTTTATAGAATTTGCTATCAAAGAATTCATCTGGCCTTGGGCTTTTCTCTGTGGAATGTTTCTTAATTATTGATTCAATCTCTACTTTTTATCAGTCTGTTCAGATTTCCCACTTATTTCTAAGTCAGTTTTGATTGTTATCTTTTTAAGAATTTGTGCATTCCATCTAAGTTACCTCATTATATGTAATATTCCTTTACATACATTTTCATTCTGTAAGGGGATGGTATTATCCCCAGATTGTCCCAATCCTCACTTTAGTAATTAGAGTTTTCTTGCTTGTCTTAGTCTAGCTCAGTGATTTTCTTTTTTCTTTTTTTTTTTTTTGAGACAGAGTCTCACCTTGTCACCCTTGATAGAGTGCTGTGGTGTCATAGCTCACAGCAACTTTCAACTCTTGAGCTCAAGCAATCCTCTTGCCTCAGTTTTTTATTCTTTCTATTTTTAGTAGAGATGGGGTCTTGCTTTTGCTCAGGCTGGTCTGGAACTCATGGGCTCAGGCAACATGCCCACCTTGGCCTTCCAGAGTGCTGGGATTATAGCTGTGAGCCACTGCACCCAGCCTAGCTCAGTGATTTTCAACTGGTGTGCTGTGGTACACTAGTGTGCTGTAAGAGGATCTCAGGTGTGCCAAGAAAAAATTTAAAGGTCATTAAGTTATTTTCAAAAGAAGTTCAAAGCATAGTAAGTATATTCTTTTCTTTTATTCTTCTTTTTCTTTTTTGAGACAAAGTTTCACTTGTCACCCTGGGTAGAGCACTGTAGTGTCACAGCTCACAGCAATCTCAAACTCTTGGGCTCACATCAGTCTCTTGCTCAGCCTCGCAGGTAGCTGGGACTACAGGCACCCACCATAATGCCCGGATATTTTTTATTGCAGTTGTCATTATTGTTTAGCAGGCCTGGGCTGGATTCAAACCCGCCAACTTTGGTGTATATGGTTGGCACCATAACCACTGTGCTTCGGGCACTGAGCCAGGGAGAATTTTTTTTTTTTTTGAGACAGAGTCTCATTCACTGTGTTGTCCTTGGTAAAGTGCCGTGGTGTCATTGCTGACAGCAACCTCAAACTCTTGGGCTCAAGCAATCCTCTTGCCTCAGCCTCCCAAGTAGTTGGGATTACAGGGGCTGGCCACAATGCCCAGCTTGCCTTCCTTCCTTCCTTCCTTCCTTCCTTCCTTCCTTCCTTCCTTCCTTCCTTCCTTCCTTCCTTCTTTCTTTCTTTCTTTCTTTCTTTCTTTCTTTCTTTCTTGAGACAGAACCTCAAGCTTTTGCCCTGGGTAGAGTTCTGTGGCATCACAGCTCACAGCAACCTCCAGCTCCTGGGCTCAAGCAATTCTCCTGCCTCTGTCTCCCAAGTAGCTGGGACTACAGGCACCTGCCACCACACCTGGCTATTTTTTGGTTGCAGCCGTCATTGTTGTTTGGCTGGCCCAGGCTGGATTTGAACCTGCCAGCTCAGGTGTATGTGGCTGGCCTTAGCCGCTTGAGCCACAGACACTGAGCCCCTACCTGTTTTTAGAGATGGGGTCTCCCTCTGGCTCAGGCTGATCTCAAACCCTTGAGCTCAGGCAATCCATTGGCCTCTGCCTCCCAGAGTGTTGGGATTACAGGCGTAAGCCACTGCGCCTAGCCTCTAGGGAGAATCTTTTCTTGTCTCCTCCTGTTTCTAGTGGCCATTGGCCTTCCTTGTGCCTACATCACTCTAGACTTTGTCTCTGCCGTTACACAGTCTGCCTCTACGTGTCTTCTCTCCTGTCTGCTAGAAGGACGATTGTTATTAGATTTAGGATGTAATCCTAATGATGCCATCTTGAGATCCTTCACTTAATTAAATCTCCAAACCCCTTTTCCAAACAAGGCTATATTCACCGATTCTGGGGATTAGGACATGAACATGTTTTTTCTCGTGGCCACCATTCAGCCTGTTACACATTGCAATTTCACCTTAGGCTTATTTGGTTTTTAGGACTCACTAGTAATTGTTTAATCTCCGTGTATTTATGAATTTAAAAAAATTCTCTTCTGTTCTTGATTCCTAATTTCATTCTAATGTGGTTACAGAACATACTTTGTATGATTTCAATTCTTAAAAATGTATGGAGGGCGGTGCCTGTGGCTCAAAGGAGTAGGGCACTGGCCCTCTATGCTGGAGGTGGTGGGTTCAAACCCAGCCCTGGCCAAAAACTGCAAAAAAACCAAAAACCAAAAAAACAAAAACATAAATAAATAAAATTAAATTAAAAAATGTATGGGGAGGCGCCTGTGGCTCAGTGAGTGGGGCGCCTGCCCCATATACCGAGGGTGGCGGGTTAAAACCCAGCCCCGGCCAAACTGCAACAAAAAATGGCCGGGCGTTGTGGCGGGCGCCTGTAGTCCCAGCTACTTGGGAGGCTGAGGCAGAAGAGTCGCCTGGGCCCAGGAGTTGGAGGTTGCTGGAGCGACTCCGCTGCACTCTACCGAGGGTGAAAAAGTGAGACTCTGTCTCTACAAAAAAAAAAAAAAAAAAAATGTAT
Organism: Otolemur garnettii; assembly: GCF_000181295.1. Lineage (NCBI taxonomy): Eukaryota > Metazoa > Chordata > Mammalia > Primates > Galagidae > Otolemur > Otolemur garnettii. The sequence continues at coordinate 7,830,825 of NW_003852418.1, read as the reverse complement.
GGAGGTTAGTTTTTTGGCCTAACATATTGTCTATCCTGAAGAATATTTCTTGTGTGCTTGAGAAGAATATACCTTCTGTTGTCATTGATGGATGAAGAATTCTGTAGATGTTTATTAGGTCTAATTGGTTTATACTGTTCAAGTTTTCTTTTCTTTTTTTTTGTGCAGTTCTTGGCTGGGGCTGGATTTGAACCTGCCACCTCCAGCATATGGGGCCAGCGCCCTACTCCTTTGAGCCACAGGCGCCGCCATGTTCAAGTTTTCTATTTCTTTGTCGATCTTCTTTGTCCTTCTGTCCGTTATCAAATGTGGGGTGTTGCTGTCTCCAGTTCTTTTTCCTTTTTTTTCTTTTTTCTTTTTAAAATTTTTTCTTAAATTATCTATTTTCCCCTTAATTTCTCTTGGTTTTTACTTCGTGTATTTGGGAACTGTTATTAGGTACATACGGACTTACAGTTTTTATATCTTCCTGATAAATTCATTCTTTTATCACTATTAACTGTCCTTGTAGTAAACCCTTTTGTCTTAAAGTTTATGTATTAGTCACAGTTCTGCAGAGAAACAGAACCAATAAAACAAAACTAATCTTAGGGGACTGCCTCATTTGATGGTGGAGACTTACAAGTCTAAAATTTTCAGGATACGCCAGCAGGCTAGAGACTCAGTGAAGAGTTGAGTTCAAAGGCAGTCTGGAGGCAGAATCCCTTTTTCCTCTTGGAGACCTCACTCTTTTTCTTCATAAAGCCTTCTGGTGATTGGAGGAGTTCTAGTCACATTATGGAGGATTATCTGATCTATTCAGAGTCTACTAATTTAAATATTAATCACATATAAAAGATACCTTGACAGAAACATCAAGACTAGTGTTTGCAAATCTGGGCACCGTGACATAACCAAGTTGACACATCAAATTTACCATCACAATCTACTTTGTCTGATGGTATAGCCACTGTAGTTTAAATTTTGGACTACCACTTGTCTGGTATATATTCTTCCATCCTTTTACCTTGAATTTAAAGTATGTCTCTTATAGATAGCGTATATATGGATCATTAAGAAAAACTCCATCTGCCAATCTCTTTCTTTTCATTGGATTGTTGCTCCTTTTAGTGGAGAATGATATTTAGAAACCAGGATCTGAAGATCATCTTGATTCTTCTTTTTCTTCTTCTTCTTTTTTTTGCAGTTTTTGGCTGGGGCTGGATTGGAACCCTTTACCTCTGGCATATGTGGCTGGTGCCCTACTCCTTTGAGCCATAGGCGCCGCCCAATCATCTTGATTCTTACAGCAGAACTTGTTTGGATCATGCAATCTTTCCTCTAAAGGGCTTGAAAGAAGTATCTGTCACAACACAATACCTGGGGGGCTCTGCATTTTCTAAATAAAGTTCTCATTTTCCTTGGAAAATATATCCTGGGGAAAAGTAATACTGAAATTGATAACGGACTATGGGATAATGGGCTGAGGTAATGTAAATTTCTAGGAATTCTATCATAACTTTGCCGCACAGTTTAGGGTGAGAGATTAAGCAGGGCATGAAATAAATGTGGGTTCTGGATCAAAATGATCTTATGTAGGCCCAACTAGTCCTCAAACTCATGATAATATTCACAGCCATGTGCATTAGTAGGCCATTGGTAGAATTCTTGGCATTGACCTTTGACATTAGAAATAAGGGTAGTGGCTCGGCGCCTGTGGCTCAAGTGGCTAAGGCGCCAGCCACATACACCTAAGGTGGCGGGTTCGAATCCCCAGCCCGGGCCCGCCAAAGAACAATAATGGCTGCAAGCAAAAAAATGGCCAGGCGTTGTGGCGGGCGCCTGTAGTCCCAGCTACTTGGGAGGCGGAGGCAGGAGACTCGCTTGAGCCCAGGAGTTGGAGGTTGCTGTGAGCGTGATGCCATGGCACTCTACCCAGGGGGATAGCTTGAGGCTCTGACTCAAAAAAAAAAAAAAAGAAATAAGGGTAGTAAGGGGGTGTGAAAGTCCACGTGAGGGTGTCCACAGTGCCTCTCCTCATCCTTACTCTCTGCCAAAATTAGAAACCCAAAGCAACATTACACTCCTGGGAAATTCCAAAGTTAGGATTACCATCAGAACCATGAAAGATCAGCATTGGGAATATCGGTCAGTATTAGTTCAGTGGTCTTTGTACACAATTTCGGAATACTTCCAACAAACAACGCAAACATTGTTCCATTGAATTCGGACCTCAGAGTTGCCTGCTTATGTGGCTAGGAAAAATAGAAAGGGCTGCAAGCATTGCCTGCAGGGAAACGGAGCTAATGTGTCCCAGTAGGAAGACACAAACGGGGTTCCTAGAGCACCCTGTTGTACCACATTCAGTAGTAAAAGTTTCGTGGAAGATAGAGCACCCGGAACGTGAAGTGATTAGGGAGGTCTGTCTCTTAGTCTAAGGAATGAAGGTTTAATTCACTCCGGGGCAAAACCCCCAGATTATCTGAGGTGCTGATCAAAGGCAGGGAACTATGGTAGGCAATGAAAGAGGGATGGCATAAAGACCTCCTATAGCCTTATCCTGCAAAGCACAAATACGGCGGCCTGTATTCCCTCGCTTGTTGTGTTATAAAATTGCAGGGGGGTAGGGGAGGGGGAATTTCAGGGAACCAAAAGCCTGTGTTGGTTTCAGTCTCAGATAACACCTTGACTAACCAGCAGCTAGTTGCCACGTTCTCAGGGGACATTTCCTTCTTTCTGCAAAACAAACAGATTTTCCTTGTGACCCTGGTGTGACCTGCTCCTGCTTGACAAGGGAACAGTCCAGCAGTTGATAACTGTTGGGAGGACAAGGGGTGCTGGGCAGGAAGTAAGTGGTTAACATGTGGAAGTAAATAAGAGCCTCATCAAATTTTACATTATTTCAGTCGGTAAAAAATGTCGGGGTACTAAAATCTCAAGGATCTCGGCTACCAAAGCAGAGTGTAGTTCCATGATGGGAAAATGAAGGTTACATTTTTCATCGTATCTGGGTTTTCGTTCGGATACTGTCAAGACACGGTCGCCGCACACACCCCGGTGCCATCCCTCGCGCCGAGGTCTGAGGATAGGGAATCCAATAGGATATGGTTTGTGCTTTTACGTCTTTCATGGTGAATTTACGTACAGGTGTTTAAACCTGACCCAAGAGCTAAAGAGTTGAGTCTAAATTCTTGACCAGGTGAGGTGGCTCATGCCTGTTATCCTAGCACTCTGGGGGGCCGAGGTGGGTGGATTGCTTGAGCTCAGGAGTTCCAGACCAGCCTGAGCAAGAGCTAGACCCTGTCTCTAAAAGTAGCTGGGTGTGGGGGCGCCTGTGGCTCACAGAGTGGGGCGCCAGCACCATATGACGAGGGTGGTGGGTTCAAACCCAGCCCCAGCCAAAAACTGCAAAAAAAAAAAAAAAAGTAGATGGGTATTGTGGTGGGCACCTGTAGTCCCAGCCACTTGAGAAGCTGAGGCAGGAGGATTGCTGGGGCCCAAGAGTTTGAGGTTGCTGTGAGTTATGATGCCATAGCACTCTACCGAGAGCGATAAAGTGAGACTCTTGTTTTAAACAAACATAGAAAACTATTAACTTCTTGATGTTTATTTCTCTTTGGGGGGTATTGTTCAACAAGTTAGGAAGGACTCGGGAAGTGTTGTGCTCCATGGTTCCAACAGACTCCACATTTCTGTCTCCTGCTAACCAGCCCAGCTTCTGATAAAGATGAGACTGGAGCTGGGCATGGTGAAGGGCACCTGTCGTCCCAGCTACTTGGAAGGCTGAGGTGGGAGGGTTCCTGCGCAGCAGAAACCCCCCCCCCCATTTCTAAAAGTATCAATGATGAAAGAGAAACGAAGAGAAGCTTGGTTGAGGCAAAAATGGAGTAGGGGATGGTCTAGGCTGTGGTGAGTTGAATCACATGTATCTCCGAATATCAGATACCTTGGCGTTTTGCATAAAGTGTCTGTCTGTGTGGTCATGTGGAAATATTCAGTGAATGTCCTGAACTTCATGCCTCTCAGGGGAGAAAGTGAGATGTTCCATTTCAGTGGAAGGGACAGAATGAACTTTAGGCGAGAGAGATGTGGGGCAGAAACAATGAGGGTCATTAACTTTCCTTCATTTATTTATATTTTTGCCCTTACGTTTTCTGCTCTGTGGTAGAGAATCAATAATTGAATGTGCTGGAGAAATGCCAGAGGCACGCGTGTACCCCGTAGCATTCCATTCGAGAGAAGAAGGGGTCTGGATCGGCCCATATATCTAGTTATGCTGCTGCGTTTTGCTGTGTTGCCACAGAGTCCTTCACTGGTACTTAGGGCTTGAATGAGAATTCTTACACACTCAGTAAAACAGGAAAGGAAGATTTAAAAAAAAAATTTTTTTTAAATGAATGAGCCTGTCTATAAAGGGGCATATGGAAATGCTTCCCTGAAGGAACTCCAACAACCTAAGACATGTGAACCTTCTGGTGGTAAAATTTCACAGAAATTAGAAACCATGAAAACCCCAAAGATGGAAATGCTATAAAACTACTCAGGAAGTCCCACTCTGAGCTCCTATTTCTTCTGTCTAGAATGTTAGTTTCATTTCTCAGTGTGTAAAGAACCCAGCTCAGTGGAGGTTCTGGCCTAAGATGCGCGAATACGGAATTTTTTTGTTTGTTTGTTTTAGAGACAGAGTCTCACTTTATTGCCCTCTGTAGAGTGCTGTAGCGTCACAGCTCACAGCAACATCCAACTCCTGGGCTTAGGTGATTCTCTTGCCTCAGCCTCCTGAGTAGCTTGGACTATAGGCACCTGCCAGAATGCCTGGCTATTTTTTTGCTGCATTTTGGCTGGGGCCTGGTTCGAACCTGCCACCCTCGGTATATGGAGCCAGTGCCCTACCCACTGAGCCACAGGTGCTGGCTGGGAGGAATATGGCATTTACATCAAAGGAGAGATGATATTAAAACAGCCTTACAGCACAAATACGCTCCCTACTTTTCCTTATTAAATGAAATTCCTTCTTTTCAATTTTACCTGCGTTTCATTTATGGTGTGTTGGTTAATATAGATTTGAGAACACTGCAGAATTTCCTTGTAGGATTTGGACAGTGCTCAAAGAGAAGAGGCTTGACACCCTAGACTCAAGGCTAGTTGAAGTAGTTAAATGGGTCTGTTACTTGTCTCTTTTGGGGCTGTGGGTATGTGCTCTTAGCTATGTTAATCAGAGATTCTATAAAGATTTACACTTGAAAAGCAGCGCATGTGAGTTGATGAGTCCAGGGGCCGGCTGTAGTGAATATGTTTGATTTTGTCTTCTCAGCCTGATCTCTTCCATCTGGTAATAGCATCCCAATTTTTCTTTGTATAACTACTCCTGCATGCACTGGGCTCCCAACCCACTGACTTTTCTTTCTCATAATTGTGGGCAGAAACAAACCACACATGGGAGGATTGGGAGCTGTGAATATTTGGGTAAGATTGTGCGACTCTGCTTTTTTTTATGTTCAGAGAGTTTGTTTGTATTGGGCAAATCTTATTTCTACTCTCGTCTTATTTGTATCAGGATTTTTTTTTTTTTTTTTTTTTACAGAGACAGAGTCTCACTTTGTCACCCTTGGTAGAGTGCTGTGGTGTCACAGCTCACAGCAACCTCCAGCTCTTGGGTTTAGGCGATTCTTTTGCCTCAGCCTCCTGAGTAGCTGGGACTACAGGTGCCCACCACAACGCCCAGCTATGTTTTGTTGCAGTTTGGCCGGGGCTGGGTTTGAACCCACCACCCTCGGTATACGGGGCTGACACCCTACTCATTGAGCCACAGGGGTCACCCAGGATTTACTAAGGAAATACACTATTATTTTGAATTTGGACACTGTAAATGAGAAAGGATTTTTAAAAATCCAGCTTCCCAGTATAAGATGTAAAGATATATATTACTGCCTCTGTGTTAACTTACGTTATGTACACCCATCCTTAGAGGCATCTTGTCTTATAAAATTGCAGATGCAGCTATGTTTCGAGACTGGGATTTTCTCTCGCGGTACGTACCACATGCCCTGAACTCATGTTCTCATGTAGCCAAAAACACATCGGTTTGGGGACCAAGGAATGTTGGCATAGGTGGATTTTGCTTCCTATTCCTTTGATCACGAGCTACACTGGTTTAATAGTTTTTATATCTAAATGGAGAATGCTTCCACAAAGCAATTAAGAAATGAACGACTCAATTGAGAATTGAGATTTATCACTGACCCCTTTAGTCTCCTCAAGAGACCAGGAAGATTGGCCAAAAAGAGGGATGCTACAGTTTGCCTGCAATGATTGGAATAGTCCACGAAGACAAAATAGGGTTAATTTTTGCCTTAGCTACAGTGGAAAATGTGCACCCACCATTGTAACCGATTTCAGGTGAAATGTGTCATGGGAGCCATCAAAGTCTGAAAGATGGAAGAACGTAAAGCTTGACCTGGCCATTCTACCGGAAGCTGATATGCACAGGAATGAAACTATGCAAAGACACAAATTATTTGTAGTGTTGGCTAAATGCAGAAGAGGATGAAATATATAATGGGAGGGGAGGGTGAATATAAATCAGCTATGATGGGGTTATAATGAGTAGCAAGAGAAAAGGAAAAAACGGCATGCAGAGAAGAAAGAGGTGAAACTAAAAAAAAAAAAGAAAAAAGAAGAAAAAAAAAGAAGATGCTTTTAATCATCATGCTATTCTGGAATGTATTCTATCTAAAAAAACATGAAGTGAAACTGTAGATGTTTGTTTATGACATGATCTTATATAGGGAAAAGCTGGCTTGGCGCCTGTGGCTCAAGTGGCTAAGGTGCCAGCCACATACACCTAAGGTGGCAGGTTCCAATCCAGCCTGGGCCACCAAAAACAACAATGACAGCTGCAACCAAAAAATAGCCAGGTGTTGTGGTGGGTGCCTGTGGTCCCAGCTACTTGGGAAGATGAAGCAAGAGACTCGCTTGAGCCCAGGAGTTGGAGGTTGTTATGAGCTGTGATGCCACAGCACTCTACTCAGGGGGATAGCTTGAGGTTCTGTCTCAAAAAAAAAAAAAAAAAAAAATATATATATATATATATATAGGGAAAAGCCTAAAAATTCTACCAAAAAACTGTTAGAACTAATAAATGAATACAGTAAAGTTCCGGATACAAAATCAGCACACAAACATCAGTAGCATTTTTATATGCTAGCAACAAATTATCAGAAAAAGAATTCAAGAGAATAACCCTATTTATAATAGGTACACAAGAATAAAATATTTCAGAATCAATTTAATCAAAGAGGTGAACGACCTGAATGCCAAACACTATAAAATGTTAATGAATGAATTTAAAGAAGATATAAATAGATGGAGTGATGTCCCATGTACAAGGATTGGACGAATTAATATCATTACAATTTCTTTTTATTTTTCTTTTTTGAGACAGAGTCTCAAGCTGTCACCCTGGGTAGAGTGCCATGATGTCACAGATCACAGCAACCTCAAACTCTTGGGCTTAGGCGATTCTCTTGCCTCAGCCTCCCAAGTAGCTGGGACTACAGGCATCTGCCACAACGCCTGGCTATTTTTTTGTTGTAGTTGTCATTGTTTGGCAGGCCCAGGCTGGGTTCAAACCCGCCAGCCTCAGTAAATGTGGATGGCGCCCTACCCACTGAGCTATGGGCGATGCCCTACAATTTCTACACTAACCAAAGTGATCTACAGATTCAAGGCAATGCTTAAAAAGATTTACAAAGTTAAAAAAAGTAATGCTTACACCAAAATGAGGGACAGGAAAAAAATAAAAAGCAATGGAAGAGGCCCAAACTCAGAGAGAATACTTGATGCAAAAGTAAATACGTTTAAGCAGGAACAAAGATCTTTGCATTTGTCTGAAACATCCTTAATTCAGACTATTTGCTTTAGTGAGAATACAGAGATTGTTAAGAAAAATTGAGTGTAGGTATAGAATATATGTATGAATAGTAGGCCTTGTTTTTGCATAGAGTAAAGGCATTTATAGTTCCCACTGGGGGCTAGAATGTCAAGGTCAGAATTTGAGAAAACGTGGAAGCCTTTGGCCCCCAAAGAGCTAACATCCCTGTGTTGCCCGCAAAGGTCCCAATACAAGACTTGATGGAAGAAGGGCCAGGCTGAGAGGCTTTGGATAAATAATCTACCACGGCTTTTGTGTTCTACACTCATGACATGAATTTTAATCTTTTGTTTCTTTAGTGGTTCCTCGGTCATGTGAAAATAAGGGAGCAAATGTTCTGATCTTTGTGTGCCCAAGAGAAGGTGTGATGTTCCACTGCAGGGCATGCATGAGCTATGAGACTTAGGATGAAAGGTCCATGAGGTGGAAAACAGAGAAGAACATTAGCATGGCAGCTGGTCTCGGATTCGTTTGTCCCCGTTGTCCCCAATTCAGCCTATTTTATTCATTCTTCCCACCTCATCTCTCAGCTGCTTATAATACAGAATCACTTAGCAGGAGGTGTGCCATATACCCTTACCTTGTGCCCTCTAAGTGGGCCCCCTCCCCTTCCTCCTCTCCCCCAACTTGAATTAAATTGAGTTTGTCTCTTGTGTGGACAGGTATTAATTCGTCTACTGGCTTCATATTAGTATTGAGTATATAGAATACTTGCTTTCCCATTCTTGTGATACTTTACTAAAGAGAATGTTCTCGAACTTTACCCAGGTTAATACAAAAGATGTAAAGTCTCCGTCTTTTTTTATGGCTGAATAGCTAGCCTCGTTTTAGGTTGTCATCTGAGTATCCCTTCTGTGAATAGCTGATTCCTCAAAAGGATTTCCCTGAATTTAATGCGAAATCTTTTTGGGTTTCATGTAGCTATGTGTTCTGTATTAATATGTGTGTGTGTGTGTGTGTGTGTGTGTGTGTTTCTGTTTTAAGACCTGTATGTGTTCAATGGTCTGTGCTTTTTTACAATCTTTAGGAACAGGCGTGAAAAATTTCCTTCAAGACCACAGGGAACATACCCGTGCCTTTTTCTCAGAGGCAAATTAGAATTGAATGAGAAAGAAATCTGAGCACTAGCTCAGGATCCCAGGAGGAATCTGAGAGCCTCCACTGGAATGGACTTTGGGTAATCGTTGTCTCTGAGTCTGTCTCCAGATAGTACTTTGTTAAAAGGACTTTGCTGAGCTAGAATCTTTATAGTTCTGAATGTCTTTTCAAGAGGGAGATTGAGAGTGGCCTCTGTGGCTCAAAGGAGTAGGGTGCCAGCCCCATGTGCTGGAGGTGGAGGGTTCAAACCCAGCCCCAGCCAAA
>NW_003852418.1:7816919-7820299 GCF_000181295.1 Otolemur garnettii | reverse complement strand
CTGGGGCCGGTGCACTATTCCTTTGAGCCACATGCGCTGCCCGTGCAACCTCAAACTCTTGGGCTCAAGCGATTCTCTTGCCTCAGCCTCACAAGTAGCTGGGACCTGCCACCACACTCGGCTGTTTTTTGTTGCAGTTGTCATTGTTGGTTAGCTGGTTCAAACCCGCCACCTTTGGTGTATGTGGCTGGTGCTGTAAGCACTGCGCTACTGGTGCCAGGACAATTTTTTCTCCTCTTAATGGACATACCTTTTTTGCCTTGATTGGTTTGCCAACGGTTTATCTTTTTGTTAAGCTTTTCAAAATATAAGCTTTTAGTTTTGTTTATTGGCTGTATTTTCTTTTCATTAAAAAAAATCCAACTGTTAGCTCTGAGCCTGTAGCTCAAGAGGCTAAGGCGCCAGCCACATACACCAGAGCTGGCGGGTTCGAATCCAGCCTGAGCCTGCCAAACAACAAGGACAACTACAACCAAAAAATAGCCGGGCGTTGTGGTGGGCACCTGTAGTCCCAGCTATTTGGAAGGCTGAGGTAAGAGAATCGCTTAAGCCCGGGAGTTGGAGGTTGCTGTGAGCTGTGATTGCCACGGCATTCTACCCAGGGTGACAGCTTGAGGCTCTGTCTCAAAAACAAACAAACAAACAAAAACCCTACTATTAACTTTCTGTCTTCATCATTATTCTTCCTTTCTTTTAATCTCCCTCCGTTTTTTCCTCCCTCCCTCCCTCCCTTTGTTCCTTTCTTCCTTGACAGGGTCTCTCTCTGTTGCCAAGGCTGGTGTAGTAGTGCTGCCATAGGTCGCTGAAACCTTAGCTGAACTCTTAGGCTGAAGTCATTATACTTGCTCAGCCTTCTAAGTAGCTAGGACTAGGCACACATAGGCATGCCTGGGTAATTTTTTTTATATTTTGTAGAGGTGGGGTTTTACTGTGTTGCTGAGGCTGGTCTCCAATTCCTGTCCACAAATGATCCTCCTACCACAGTCTCCTGAAGTGCTGGGATTACAGGTGTGACCCACTGTGCCTGGCCTGTTTTCGATCTTTATTCTCCATGAAAATAATAAAAGCAAGTTCAGGTGTGGTGGCTCACACCTATAATCCTAGCACTCTGGGATGCCGAGGAGGGTGGATCGCCTGAGCTCAGGAGTTCAAGACCAGCCTAAGCAAGAACAAGACCCCCTCTCTAAAAAATAGCTGGGCATGTGGTGGGGACCTGTAGTCCCACTACTTGGGAGGCTGAGGCAGCAGGATCATGTGAGCCCGAGAGTTTGAGATTGCTGTGAGCTATGATGCATGGCACTCTATCACAGTAGGCAACAAAGTAAGACTCTGTCTCAAAAAAGGAAAAAAAAATTATGGAAATAACCACAGAGTTCTCAAAATTGGTCTGAATTGATTGGTGTGCTCCCCCCTGGCGGGCACGATGTAAGGGCACACAGCACATCTCCTGGATGTGGGGTACAACATGGAACCTTGTTTGTACCCTCATATTAATCTGAAATTTAAAAAAAATCAATTGATCATAAAAAAATTGCTCTGAACTTTTATATCTTTATTTCAAAAAATTCATCAAGCAGTTCCTTGAGATTACAGCCTCTCACTTACTGTGCCTGGAAGAAAAGAAAAAAAAAATCTGTTATAAGTTTTGGAAAATCTCTCTGGATTAATGTAAGTCTTTTTTTTTTGAGTCTACCGAGTGATTTATTATTTTATTATTATTTCAAAATATTTTTTTCTTGGGTACAAATGGTTTTGGTTACATGGATCGCTTTTGTGTAATCCTTGAGTCAGGACTATGAGTGCTCCCATTATCCAAATAGTGTTGGTTGGACTCATTAGGTAGGGTTTCGCCCATTCTCTCCTTCCCCCTCACCCGTGTTTGCTTTCTGGTGAGTTTTACTTTCCTCTGTGCGCGTGTGTGATCATCAGTTAGTTCTGAGTTCATAGTGAGTACATGTGTCTGTTTTCTCATTCCTACTTATCTTAGGGGAAGCCTAGAGGATGACTTCTCTTTCAATATTTCCCCTGTTCCATCAGTTAATCTCTTCCTCCTTCATTTACCTAAAACTTAGTCATCACCTTGTACATGCCAGGCACTGCAGAGATTCACTGGGAATATAACATAAGCAAAACAAAAGTTCTGCTTCTGAGTTACTCCCAAGGCCATTCTCCATCTCACTCTTGTGGGCATTGGCCAAATCACAGAATCATTAGGCTCCAATAACCTTCTAGTTCCAATAACTGGGAAATGGCCCAATGTGGGATGGGAGCTTAGCTGGGGCCCAATGTGGGATGGGAGCTTAGTTGGGGCCCAATGTGGGATGGGAGCTTAGTTGGGCCCCAATGTGGGATGGGAGCTTAGTTGGGCCCCAATGTGGAATGGGAGCTTAGTTGTGTTAACAGCACATTGCTATGGAGAGTTTGAAGGTCTAGGAGTGCAAGGATTTGGTTTGGGTGATCATGTGCATATAAGCTGGTCAAGACCTGGGTGACTGTCAGATCCAGATGGAAACCTTGCTATGCCCTTCAATAACGTGACCTCGGGGTGGCTAGTTACCTCTGCTGTGCTCGATTTCCTTGTCTATCCCATGAAAATTGGGACACACATCTACCTTGGGGTGATTTTAATTTTAAATTATATCAATATTTGTTAATTGCTTAGTGCAGTGCTTGGTATTCGGTAATTGTTCAATAAATGGTGGTTATTATTTTCTTCCTGGACTTCTGATTTCCTAAATGCAAAATGAGTGAATGAGAGCCAAGTCTGAGAGCCAAGCCAACTGCTAAAACATTTAATTAGGACAATGCCTCCTCTTCCCACCCCAACTAGGGTCAGCCTCTAATCAATTTTCTCTATCTTGGGATCTCAGAGGCTCTTATTTTTTTTTTTTTTTTTTTGCAATTTTTGGCTGGGGTTGGGTTTGAATCCACCACTCCCAGTATATGGGGCTGGCGCCCTACTCCTTGAGCCACAGGCGCCACCCAGAGCCTCTTCTTTGCCTCCCCCAAAGGACCAAGGACAGGAATAGATTCCTTACCTTGTTCCGTTTTTTGAATTCTTCAACACAGTTTATTTCACATTCTATTTTAAGTTTGTAGTTGTTAAGGTTGCCATTGCAGCCGCTGTAGTAAAAACTTTCACAGTTTTTGGAGGTTTTGTTGTAGAAAAATCTATAGTGAACATCAAAGCAGCTGCCAAAGTCCACGTCCATAGCGCAGGGATCTGTGGGAGAGTTTCCCATTGAGTTAGGGGAACTTGATTAGGACTCAGCAAGAGGGCTTATCTCTATGGAGTGTTAAATTCCTCACGTTAGCCTGGATTCATTCCCATAGTCAAGGTCACTGAAACACATCTGGTTTTCTCTTTTTTTTTTTTTTTT
>NW_003852418.1:7802032-7816415 GCF_000181295.1 Otolemur garnettii | reverse complement strand
TCTCAGTAGAGTGCTGTGGCGTCACAGCTCACAGCAACCTCCAACTCCTGGGCTTAGGCGATTCTCTTGCCTCAGCCTCCTGAGTAGCTGGGACCACAGGCGCCCACCACAATGCCCAGCTATTTTTTTGTTGCAGTTTAGCTGGGGCGGGGTTTGAACCCACTACCCTCAGCATATGGGGCCTGTGCCCTACTCACTGAGCCACAGGCGGCGCTGCCCTTCCTTTCCTTTCAGTTGCCCACTTAGGACTTCCAATTCAAAATGCTCACACCCTCGTTCTCATACAATCACTAGACTATTTACATTTCAAAATTCAGGTAACTGTTGTTCTCAAAACAGGATGCACACCAAGATCGTAAGCATGATGGGAGTAATGTTAATTCAACCTCATGTCCCATCCTCTTTTCCCTTCTTGCCTTCCCAGTGGCAGCCCCCCCTGCTATTATCCCCAAGAGCTGGGTAGTGAGTGGTGGAAAGCTACAGTGAAGATTGCATTGGCAACCCAGCAGTTCTTTTTTTTTTTTAATTAAATCATAGTTGTGCACATTAATACTATCATGGGGTACAGTGTGTTGTTTCCATATACAATTTGAAATACTTTCATCCAATTGGCCAACATAGCCTTTATGTCATTCTCATAGTTGTTGTGTTAAGACGTTTATATTCCACATTTAGAAAGATTCACATGTACCCTTATAGGATAAATCATAGGCGTGATCCTAGCAATCATCCTCCCTCCACCCATCCTCCCAACCCAGCAGTTCTTACCCACCCTTCTCAAGCAGCCAGTCTGATATTGACTTTCTGGTAAAAAGTATGTAGGCAAAGGTACCTGTACAGTCTTAAAATTTCATATTCACAAACGCCCTTAGTAGCAGGTACTTTTCTGACCTTCATTTTACCCTTGAAGAAACTGAGACTAAGCAGATGATGAGGGGTTGAGTGACTTGTCCAAGGGCACCCATCTGGTAAACAACAGGCTAGACTCTGGAGTATCTGACTCCCGGTGTCCACTGTAGCACTTTCTCATTTTCTGGGTGCTGCACCTCTACACACTATCTATGGAAGAACGTCTCTCTGCCTTTGACAGTTACATGTGAGCTCCTCCACACAGGAACCATGTGTCCAAGTGTTTGCTGCGTGCCAGAGCCCAGCTATTAAAGATACTTCAGTTTGCTCAGTCTCCGACCCCCCTTCTCCCTCATCTCAATACATACTCTTAAATAGTCTTGGATCATTGAAATTTGTCACAACACCCCGAATTCAGAATGCTTCCAGTGCTTTGGCCCTCCAACAAAAGAGATCTCCATCTGGAAAGGATATATGAGTATCCTTTTTTTCCCTATCAATTATCCACAGGGCCCTTGGTTTCAGCAATGCCCTGAGTCAAGGGAAAAAGGAGGACTTTCCTGGCCCTCCTCGGAGGCATGTTATTTTCTAGCATCTTCTCCCTCATTCAAAATTGATCATTGCATTTATTGTCTGTCTTAACTTCGTACCTCTGGTATCTCCGCATATCATCTGAGCAACTTTCTTAACACCACCCAGTACTGGGGTAGTCAGCGAGCAGAAGATGAAGAGAGCTAGAAGAAACCCCAGCTCAGCTGTCTTCATGGTGCAGGAAGTAGCAAGCAGGACGGCCTTAGTATATTCTGTGCTTGATACTTGAGAAGACTGAGCCCACCTACCCCAAGGGCCAGGACTGGGCATTACAAGATGTTGCGTTGAACAGTTAAGTGCTTGAGTGCCCAGCCATGAAACTAAAGGCCCCAGACTGATTAGACCCCTGATAGTGAGTCCCATGTTCATTTAGAAACCATAGAAACTTAAGGATCAGAGCTTCAGCATGTGTTTAACCATGGAGGGTAGAACCATCAGAGCAAAGAATTAAAAAAGGATTCCCTCTTTGACCTTTGATGGCAGAGAAGAACTGATCTTGACAGGCAAGAAAGAACATAATAAGCACCATTATAATAGTAACAGGATTAGTGAAATCCTTGCTCATTTCATTCCAGGTTAAATTTTAAGTAATTGGAATCTGCTAAATCACTGAATGATCACATGCGCTTTATGAAGTAGGTATGACTATCATCTTCATTCACAGATGAAGGAACTGAGGCAGAAGTTAAGTTTTATGTCCAAGGTCACTCATTTCTTATGTGCTGGAGTCAAAACGTGAACTTGACTCCAGAGTTTATGTTCTTAATTACACTATGTTACACTATCTATGAACATGGGGACACGTTGGCTCTCAAAGCCTCTTAGTTAACTGCAGCTTTATGATAAATCTTGCTGTTTGGTAGTTAGGTTGTTCTTTTTTAAGACTATCTTGGACATTCTTGACCCTCTTGATTTTCCAAATATATTTTAGAATTATCGCCCATTTTTTAAAACAAAAATACTGCTTCCTTATGATGGACTACATTGAATGGTTACCTTTATTTGGGGGAGGTTTACAATTGAATTTTCATCCCATGAATAGACTTTATTGTTTCTTTATATAGTTTTTTTTTTTTTTTTCAGTTTTTGGCCGGGCTGGTGTGTTTATTATCATCTCTGGCTACTACTTTTAGTAGGAGTCACCCTCCATAATTGTGACAACTAGAAATTTCTCTAGACATCGTCAAATGTTCTCCATAAGGAAAAGTATCCCTGATTGCAAACCACCAGGTTAGAGGCACTTCACCTATGAGTGATAGTGATAGTTCAAAGTTGGCTTACATTCTTTGTATAAGATCATCTGTTTCTACTTCCCCACTACCTTTAGGGTAAAGGCCTTGGAGTTTCATTCTGAACACACTGGTATTCATTTAACCCTCCCCCACCTCCTGGCAAACCCCAAACTTCAGTTTTGTCTTCTTATTCTTATGAGTCAGTCAAAAGTATTGCCTAATCTCTCCACTTGTAGCTTCTCTTTTCTTGATAGGCAAATCCTTCTGAGGCAGGTCTTGAAAAACTATGCCTGGCAGGCCAAACCTGCCAGTCACTGACTGTTGTAAATAAAGTTTTATTGGAAATGTATTTATAATTACAGTTACACTCATTTACATATGCACTACCTATGGCTGCTTTTGTACTAGGATGGCAGAGTTGAAGAGTTATGACAAAGACCACATGGCCCATAATACTAAAATATTTACTCTGTGGCCTTTTACAGAAAAAGTTTACCAACCCCTGCTGTACAATTTTAGTGTTTAATTACACTGATTTTATAATCATTGTATCTCTGACAACTTACACAAAATCGCTCTCACTTTCCATCGAGGGTACAATCCTTTCTAAAAATTACATAAGCTTTCTTAGATGATATTTTAGAATTTTTATCCTTTCTCCCTTCATTCAAAGGCCCCCACTTACTGAGCTCCTACCGTATATCAGTAACTATTCTCGACGTGGGGTATACAGAGATGAATTAAATAAATTTATCCTCTTAAGACTTGCATATGAGTCATGGCTCTGAGCCATGAACAAAAAAAACTCACCTTCAAATTTATGAATTTCATTCCTAGCATAGCCAACCCTATGTTTCCTGGCACACCTGAAGGTATCTCCCATTGGTGATGGAGCACTAATAGGAAAGATCACGACAGAGTGACAAGGCTGCTCTCCAGGGAGTCATAGTCTTCATATTATTCATATTCATCTTCTTTCTGGGTGACAGCAAGGAAAAATGACCCTTGTTTCATTCTGTCTCCTAAGTCTCTTTTTTTGACTTGCAACAGCCCCCACTGAACTGAAGGTCTGTTGCTCTCTCACTATCTCTGCTGGGAAGGACTAGGGAGAAGACTCCCAGCAATAATCCGTAAGACATCCAAAAGCAATGTTGTCTTTCTTGGCCAGTTTTATTCTGGCCGTCATGGTTGCTAAATCCTTATCCTCCAGGCTTCCAACTTTTATTCCCTCCCTTAGGGGAGAGTCAAGCCTACCTCTTAGAGCACCTTCTCCAGGATACCACATGCCTGCCAACTATGACTTAATAAATTAAATAAGCTCAGGCTTGGGGAAATGTCTCTTCAAGATTCCATCTGGAGGGTCAGTCTGTCCAGAATGGTACACATGCCAGGTGCTTTCCAGTCCAGCCATGTTCCTTTCAAAGCAAGTTGTTACTGATGGGTTACTGGTTCCTCAGCTAAACTTTGAAACCCCTAGACTCTATATAAGAACTTGTCATCACAGGTTATATAAGGTAAGTGGTGTTATTTCTATTTCAAATAGGAAAAATTGAATTTATTTATTTATTTTTTTCTTTTTTACTTCATCATTTGAGATACTATAGAAGGAAAAATTGGATTTATAATTTGAAGAATTTAGATGGCCTGCCTCAGTAGCACAACTCTGGTTAAGTAAGAAGTCATGGTGTATAGAGTATATTCACTGAGGAACCGGTGATAATCCATTTTTCTTTTTGAGACAGGGTCTCGCTCAGTTGCCCTCGGGTTGAGTGCTGTGTCGTCATCGCTCACAGCAACCTCAAACACTTGGACTCAAGCGATCCTCTTGTGTCAGCCTCCTGAGTAGCTGGGACTACAGGTGCTTGCCATAAGACCAGGCTAGTCTGTCCATCTTTAGTAGAGACTCTCGCTTTGCTCCTGCTGGTCTTGAACTCCTGAGCTCAGGCGATCCAGCCGCCTCCGCCTCCCAGAGTGTGAGGGTTACAGGTGTGAGCCATTGCACCAGCCTATATTTTCCTTCCTTAATTCATCCTTAATGCCAATCCTTATTCCTTATACACCACCCTACTCAGTAAACCCTTAGAAATGTTAATAATAATGATAATCATAAAACTCATATTTCTGCCACAGTCAGGAGTGTGCAACGTATTTTTTATTTGATCTTTCTTTTTTTTTTTTTTTTTTTGAGACGGAGCCTCAAGCTATCCCCCTGGGTAGAGTGCCATGGCATCACGCTCACAGCAACCTCCAAGTCCTGGGCTCAAGCGAGTCTCCTGCCTCAGCCTCCCAAGTAGCTGGGACTACAGGCGCAGGCCACAACGCCTGGCCATTTTTTGGTTGCAGCCATCATTGTTGTTTGGCAGGCCCGGGCTGGGGATTCAAACCCGCCACCGTAGGTGTATGTGGCTGGCGCCTTAGCCGCTTGAGCCACAGGCGCTGAGCCTGATCTTTCTTTTTGCATAATCCTGCAAAAGTGAAGAACAGGATTGCCGATGCATTTTCCTGAAGAGGAGCACAAGGCTCACAGGGACAGGGCTGGAAGTGATGGAGCCAAGCGGAGGAAGGCTCAGGTTTTGTGGGGCTTGAAGCTCGTGTCAGTTCAGGAACCTTATTTTAGAAAAACAATGCAAAACTATCAGTGTAAAATTAGGTACTTAAATGAATATTTATTTGGAATAAGACAAGAATTGTAACAAATTACAAACTTACAAATGCTTACAAATGCATGAAATACCATGAATACCAGAAAAATAATACACTTTGTTATTATAATTTTAAACACATTTATAATGCTTTCCCTCCAAATTTTGTGGTTGATTATTCTTTCATTGCTCTTCTTATGACAATGGTTTTTGTATCTTATTTCTAAGAGAAAACCGAAAGATACCAATAATTCAATCTTTGCTCTAGTATGGCTGATCAAAAATTTAAATGTATTGGCTCGGCGCTTGTTGCTCAATGTTTAGGGCACTGGCCACATACACCGGGGCTGGCAGATTTGAAGCCTGCTAAACAACAATGACAACTAGAACAACAACAACCACAAAAATTTAAATATATTAGTGGTAGTTTATGAAAGCTATTTCCAGTTTCTTGACTTGTCAATAATGCCACTTCTGTAACTTCCTCCATCACTTCTGGCTCAGGTGGTGCTACAAGCTGGGGCAAGACCTTGGAGAGTTCTAGCTCTTTGATGTTGATCTCCTGGCACCTCACTGCAACCCTGTAGCTCTACCAGGTCCTGACCACCCCCAGTATGCCTGTCCTGGGTTCATAATATGGCCATGAAGCAGGTTGCAACGCACCATCTGGTTGACATTTTTTCTTGAGGTCAAATATGCGTTCAGTTTGGTGCATGACTGCAACCAAGGACAGATAATAAGTGGGGGTTGCCCAGATGTGAAGATAGTAGGTCTTAAAGACCACCATCAGGGGGGCAGCACCTGTGGCTACCTGTGTGCCTACTTAGTGAGTAGGGCACAGGCCTCATATACCAAGGGTGGTGGGTTCAAATCCAGCCCTGGCCAAACTGCAATAAAAAATAGCTGAGTGTTGTGGTGGGCGTCTGTGGTCCCAGCTACTTGGGAGGCTGAGGCAAGAAAATCACCTAAACCCAGGAGTTAGAGGGTGCTGTGAGCTCTGATTCCACAGTAGTCTATGAGGGCAACAAGGTGAGACTCTGTCTCTAAAAAAAAAAAAGATCACCATCAGGACCTGAGTCCCCAGGCTGGGACAGCACCTCCTGTCTCTATGCCCAGATGGGGTTGCTGCTTCCTGTCTTCATCCTGTGCTCAGCTTTGGAAGGGGCTCTGGTAAGTGATGGCCTGAAGGTTAAGCTTCATGAATTTCATGGTAAATGGTCCTTTGCAGCCAAGCTCAAAAACTACAAGTCAGATCTTAGAGACCGTGGTCTCAAATTTCTTGCTTTCATTGCCTTTCTAAAGGTTTTTCTAAAGAATATATATATATATATATATATTTATTTATTGAGACAGAGTCTCAAGCTGTCCCCCTGGGTAGAGTGCCATAATGTCACAGCTCACAGCAACCTCAAACTCCTGGGCTCAAGTGAATCTCTTGCCTCAGCCTCCCAAGTAGCTGGGACCACAGGTGCCTGCCACAATGCCCAGTCATTTTTTTCTTCCAGTTGTCATTGTTGCTTTTTTTTTTTTCTGGCTGGCCCGGGTTCGAACCCACCAGCCTCGGTGTATGTGGCTGGTGCCCTACCCACTGAGCTACGGGTGCTGCCATAAAGAAAAAAACATATTGTGGAGGTCTGTGGCTAAGGGAGGATAATGAGTCTATTTATTCTTCTGGATTCTTTAAACATGTCCATGGATTATGTCGTGTTGGATCTAGAGAACCCCTGTCATGGAACTGTGTGCTGTCAGCCTATGTCTAGTAACCCTTTAAAGAAATGGCCCCATGGAACTCTTCCTGGAGTCTAACATGAAGTTGTCACAGAAGGTGTTCTCTGTCACCATGATCTTTAATTAGCCATCATTAATTAGACAACAGCTTTATATAGCTGGAAGCAGTGTCTGCTATTCGAACTTTCTGTGATGATTTTCTTTACTTTGTAAAACAACTCATCAAATGTTAGGATTAACCAACTGCTTGCCAGCTTCTTCTTGTCTGTTTGAAAAGTCTGAAAAGTGTGTCCTTACGGCCTACCACTAGGTGCTAGTGTTTTCCAGCAAAGAAACCAGACACGGCTCCAGCTTTTATGGGATCCATATTCTAGGCAGGGAAAGTGCAAACTTGAACTTAACAGGACAGAGTTGTGAGGGTTACGGTAGGGGAAGGCAGGGCATGGGTGGACAAAGAGAGCGACCAGTTCTGCCTGGAGTGAATTGGTGATGATTCCAGTTTTTCATTTAATACGAACCTGGAAGCATGGGTGGGAGCTCATCAGAAATGTGGGTTAAGTGCTCACTTCGGCAGCACATATACTAACATTCCAACAATATGAAGAAGATTAGCATAGCTCCTGCACAAGACATGCACATTTGTGAAGCAGTCCTTATTTTTTCTAAGTGCCCACCAACCCAGGAATGGATTAATGAGCTAGGATATATTTAAAGCACGGTATACTATTCAGCCATGAAAAAGATGGAGACTTTACATCTTTTGTATTAACCTGGATGGAGTGGAAACACATTCTTCTTCTTCTTCTTTTTTTTTTTTTGAGACAGAGCCTTAAGCTATCCCCCTGGGTAGAGTGCCGTGGCATCACAGCTCACGGCAACCTCCGACTCCTGGGCTCAAGCGAGTCTCCTGCCTCCACCTCCTAAGTAGCTGGGACCACAGGCGCCTGCCACAACGCCTGGCTATTTTTTGGTTGCAGCCATCATTGTTGTTTGGTGGGCCTGGGCTGGATTCGAACCCGCCACCTTAGGTGTATGTGGCTGGTGCCTTAGCCACTTGAGCCACGGGGGCCGAGCTAAAACACATTCTTCCTGGCAAAGTATCATAAGAATCGAGAAGCAAGAATCCAGTGTACTCGATACTAATGAAGCCAGTAGACGATCTAATACATGTCCACATAAAAGAACAGCTCCAAGCAATTCAAGGTGGGGGACAGGGAGCAGAGAGAGGGGAATAGGTTTGTTCCTACTTATGGGCACAATCTTAGGGTGTATGGCATGTCTCTTGGGAGAGGGACACAATTGTAAGAGGGACTCTACCTAACAAATGCAAACATTGTAACCTAATTCTTTGTACCCTCAAATGAACCTGAAACGATACAAAGAAAGAAAGAAATGTGGGGAAAGTCCTTCAGGACAGAAAGAAGAGCAAGGGCTCACGTGTAGAGGGGAGAGGGTGTGTGGGCCTTGGAGAGAGACGCGGTTCAGTAGGGCTGGTTTCTAAGTAGGAGAGGGGATGAGGAGCGATGAAGCCTGAGTTGTGAGCAGGGGAAGTGCATCAGTGGAAAAATTCTGTGGAGACAGGGAAGGGTGAAACCCCACTCAGGAGAAGTGAGTGGAGGTGCCCAAGTGGAGATTCCCTCGGGAAGAAGAAAACCTCTGGGGCAGCCAAGACTTGGGTTGGATTCCAGCCCCACCATTGACCAACTGGCTGTGTTGCGCATATTTCTCAACTTGCTGACCCTCGGGTTCCTTGTCTGTGAACTGGTATTATAGTTGAAGATTAAACAAGATGATGTCTCATCTGTTTTAACGAGCACAGTCTGTTCTCTTTAAAAAGTCGGAAGTCCTTGACCACACCCTCCAGAGCTCAGGATTTAGATGAAAGACTGACAAGGCCTGCCTGGCCCATTCCCTTCTCCATTCCAGGAGGCCACAGAGAGTTCAGTGCCAGGTTTCCTAGGAGTAAGTTCAGCATCTTCTCAGGTCCTCCCCAGCGGGCCCATCTCTTACCTCACTTAACCTGACCCTCCCAGCCAACACTAGGGGGTGGTTCAGGGGAGCCGGTCTGCAGAGGACGAGGAACAAACACTCTGGCATGTGGATCTCACAGACATCACAGTTACTGTGCTCCGTGGATGGCGTGGTCTCTATAGAGCCTGCCAGAAGATAAGCTTTCCCACAGAAGGCACTTCAGTGGTGTAGGTTTTTTCTGCCTGTCCAGGGTGAAGTCCTGACTGTCTGGGCAAAGCACTGGGGTGAGAGTTAGGAAGGCTGATTAACCCTGACGCTGCAATAAAAATATAGTTGTATCAGCTGCTTTTAATTAGCTTCAAGCAGGCTCTGACGCCTGGGTTCTTACCATGGTCTGTATCTTTCTGATGCACAGGCCACTAGGTCATCTAACAGTGCTGATGTCTCCGTTACCAGCTGGTATGTGGCAGGGGCAATCAGTTACATCCAAGGTGCTGTAGGAGGTGAGCCTGGTGGGCTGTCCAGGGCCTGAGCAAGGCTGAGACCAGCCTCACGCACCTAAAGTGCTCCACTGGCATCCACCTGCTGCCACCTGTCACACTCCTTTGTGTGGGGGTAATAAAAGGACTCTGAGCTGAAATACCACCACTTCAATTTGGAAATTCTGGGAATGTCAAAAGGACCATTAGAAAACTCTAAGCTCCTAATTTTTTTTTTCCAAACAGTCTGGAAAAAAATCCAGCACATCATGAATCCTATCTTTTGTTTTGGTGATGGAGTTACAGGGGATCTCATTTTGCTCACCGTTCTTGTAACATCAACAGGATGAGAAAGACAGTCTCCCCCGCTTTTTCTAAGAGAAAAAAAACTGGAACCCAGAAAGAGTAACCTTATAAATGAGTTGCTGGAAGCATCTAAACTTTGCAGTCTTTGCTGTGACCATGGTCTCCCCCGACATGGCCTCATGTTATCCTTACGATACTTTAAGACATAGGTGTAGTCTTCATCTTTCACATGAGGGAGTGGATCGTCTCAGAGAGGTACAGAGAGCTGACCAAGTCACACAGGGCTTGAAGGGCTCAGCTTGAATCCCTGCCCAGCGCACTGCCAAGGTGAAGGCTAGAAGAGCCTGTTCCTGGCAAAGCCTCAGATCTGAGTGCCGCGTGTTCCCCTTGGGCCACGACTGTGCCTCCTGAGGCTGCTCTGTGGTCCTGAACTCAAGCTGGGCTGCACCTGCCCCACGGAGTGCAAAGAAAGCCCTTGGAGATTGATGGAGGAGGAGGTGGCATCTGGATAACAAGAGAGTTATTCTATCTGACCTTGTGGGGATGTCGGAGGGGAGGGGCTGGAAGAGAAAAGTGAGATAGCACACTGGGAGGCCAAACCCCCACACTTACAAAATGCTCTGGGGCATTTTGTCTCAGTTGTCATGTGTGGTGATTTCCAAGCTTTTGTGTTTTATCCTGCAGAAGAAAAATATTTTCAAATATTATCCAGTGAAGTTTTTTTTTTTTTTAAAGAGATGTAATTTTTACTTTCCATCAATCCCACTATTTAAACTAGACCATGAAACTGAGTTCTCTTGCCATGTCAAAAAACTCAATGACAACGAAAAGTCATGTTTATGTTTCGGCATTCCAACACTGAACTTTGAAAGAGGCGGAATTTAATTGTCAGGATCAGTCTCTTGAGGGAGAACTGGCTGTCTAATTGCTGAAATTTACCAAACTGTTATGATATAGTGAGCAATGTTTCAAAGCTTACATGGATTGTTTAATTAAATCTCACGCTTATCACTCTAGTCTTTTTTTTTTTTTTTTTTTTGAGATAGAATCTTACTCTGTCACCCTGGGTAGAGGGCTGTGGCATCATAGCTCAACCTCAAACTTCTGGGTTAGAACAATCCTCAAGCCTCAGCCTCCTAAGTAGCTGGGACTACAGGCACCCTCCACAACACCCTGCTAATTTTTCTATTTTTAGTAGAGATGGGGTCTTGATCTTGCTTAAGCTGATCTCTAACCCCTGAGCTCAGCTGATCTACCTGCCTTGGCCTCCTAGAGTGCTAGAATTACAGGTGTGAATCCTCACAGCAGGCCTATTGCTGTGGTCTTAAAAATGAGGAAGCTGATACTCAGAGAGGTTAGTTAACTTGTCTGAGGTCACTCAGCTAAGAAGTGGTAGAACCAGGATTTGAACCCAGGTATTTGGTTCTGGGCCCATGTTTAATCACTCAACACCTTGTCTCAGATGTTGGGTGGTCTCAAATTAGGGAATATGGGAGGGAATAAGACTGCCAGTCTTCCCCCAAGAAGCCCATGGCTTGAGTCTCCTGCTTTTGAGACTTTATTTGGGGCTTGTAAAGTAGGATAAAAGAGGTGCTGTATTATTCATGAGAAAAAGAAAGTAAAAAGAAGGGAATTGTTTTACTCAAGGTCATAGAAAGACAGTTGGAAAAGGCAGTGAGAAACCATGTGTCTTATCAGCATCTTTTTTTGTGTATGTTTTTGAGACAGAGTTTCACTTGTTGCCTTCAGTAGAGTGCCTTGGCGTCACAGCTCACAGCAACCTCAAACTCTTGGGCTCAAGTGATTCTCTTGCCTCAGCCTTCTGCGTACCTGGGACTACAGGCACCCACCACAATGCCTGACTATGTTTAGAGGCGGGGGTCTCACTCTTGCTCTGCCTGGTCTCGAACCTGTGAGCTCAGGCAATCCGCTTGCCTCAGCCTCCCAGAATCATCAGCATCTTTGTGTCCCTTCTCTATGGTGGGAGTGCTCTCCATCCAGCAGACGGAGCTCAGTGCTAACGCCTGGGCAATTAACTAAAGCTTCCCTTGGGCCCCATCTCCAGAGCCCAAGAACACTGGGGGCCAAGGATGGTATCTGGTGAAAGGAGGCAAAAACAGAGCACAGTTTGCTTTGGAATTTTGGTTACACTTGCAGCCCCAGATATAGTGTCCCAGGCCCTGGGATAAAGGTGGATTCTGGGACAGGGGAAGGTCTATTGATGGAGGCATTTATGGGTATTTTCAGAGAGGCAGCATCTGTCAGAGATTTATGGATGTGGTGATGGGGAGACCAGGACTGTCTAGTTCAGAATTAGAGGAGCGTGCTTATAATCAGGACTGTTACAGAAATTGTCCTTGGTAAGGAGACGGAGAATGTTGTCAACCTGGTGAGAGAGAGAGAGAGAGAGAGAGAGAGAGAGAGATATCTACCATAGTGCTGGTCAGAGACTTTTCTCCTGGACTTCTACCTGCACCTCTAGGATCAGCACTAGGCCTGAGAAACCCCTTACCTACGGCGTTTTGGCATTTGATTCTTTGAACAGACTATCCCGCAGAAGGCAGAACAGCACTGAAGTCCTTTCTGGCAATCTTCCTGCAGGGTACAAAACTGGGTGCAGTTTTCAGGGTCCCATCTGCAGGGCGGAGGTTCCAAGATATACTCTGAAACACAGAACAGGTAAGAGAAGGGCCTGAACAACAGCCTGGAGTGCCATCTGGAACTCAGAAAGCCCGGGGAGCTGCTGGGACACCTGCCACTCTCATCTCCCTTGCGTGGTCCCAGGGAGGTGGAATCAGGCTTTGTCCTTAGCTGCTGACTTCCTCTGAGTTCTGAGCAGGGAACCAGGGCTTGGATGTTTGATCAAGGACGGAGTTTGGCAGAACCCTGCACCCCATGGGTCATTTACCTTGTAGGCCAGTGCATTCGCTCTGGGCTGACTCACTGTGTTGGGTCCATTTCAGTGATATGAATGGAATGTGTGGTGAGCGAGAAAGAAGTTTGCACATTCACTCTGCACTGACTCGCTGTGGGGTGTTGAGCAAGCTGCACTGCCTCTTACTAACTATGTGGTTTACTCTAGAACCAGCCTAACAGGGGCTGTATGTGGGTGGGAAGAATGGGGTGGAAGGTGAGTTTTGGTAAAGGATGAAGACACGGTAAACCAAAGGTCCTGGATCAGAAAGCCAGGACCCAGTTCCCAGGTAAGTTCTGGAAATGAATTCCTTCATGGTGAGAAGGGTGAGAATTTCAGAATGGGATTCAAACATTCAGCTTCTCCTTCTTCCTTGGTGTCTCCTGATCAGGCCAGAGCACCAGAATGTCCCCACTTTCTACTACTAGAAAAGAATAAGCATCTTCATGATGACACCCTGAGTATCTTTCCCCCAAGTATTTCAGTTGATAGCTAAGGCGTTGTCTTGAGGCTCCAACCCAAAGTCTCCTCTCTGTTCTTGAGCTCTCGGGATAGGCCTGTCAACCTCTTTCCTCAAGTCCTGCCAGGCTCCAATTTTCTGCCTTGTAACTTGCCCTTTTGGGGGGCAAAAGTCAAAGGTGGGGCATTCTATTGTCCACCTGTTGCTTTGTGAATTTGCAGATATTTGCATCTAGAAGGGCGTCGGTAGATTATCATGATGATTTGAAAGGAGGGAAGGAGGAATGAGTGGGGACTGTAGTATCTGCAGTAGTTAATACGCATTGAGCATTTACTATGGTCTAGTAAGAGTGCTCTGAGTCTGCACACATCATCTGCTTCTTCTTCCAACTACCCTGAAGTCAGATCCTTTATAAGGACAAAATCTGAGGCCCAAATGCTTTGCCCAAGGTGACACAGTAGGCCACAGAGCAGGAATTCCAGCCAATAAAGCTTGGACTCTTACACATGACACAATTTTTCCTCAAGGTGTGCTGGACTGTCAGCTCTTAAATCACTCCTCACTTCTCTATAGATCCTGCTTCCCTCCTGGGCCCAGATTCAGCACCTACTTAGGAAGCGATGCCTGAGACTCCCAGGCACCTGCAGTGCTAGGCTCACCACCAGCAGGAACTGCACAGGCTTCATGGTGCCAGCAGGATGGGCAGGTGAGTCCTGGCTGAAGCCTGCTGGCTTTGACCAGGCTCTGCTGTGAGAAGAGAGGGACAGAGGACAAAACCACAGTGGAGGCACCTGCCACTGGCCTTTCACCGTGTGTTCCAATCAGGGAGGGCCTGGCCCCAATCCAAGCACCTCCCAGGCCCCTGTAGGGCCAGATCCTGTTTTCATAGCTGTATTCCTTAACCCCCCTAATTTTTTGTTATGTCTTTCATCTACCTAGATCTTAATATTTCTCTGGGGAGATCTTGCATGTCTTTGTTCTATTTATTCCCAGAGGCTGGAATTTAAAAAGTGAAATTGTACATGCAGCACCTGTGGCACAGTGGGTAGGGCGCTGGCCCCATATACCGAGGGTGGTGGGTTCCAACCCGGCTCCAGCCAAACTGGGACAAAAAAGTAGCCGGGTGTTGTGGCAGGTGCCTGTAGTCCCAGCTACTCGGGAGGCTGAGGCAAGAGAATCACCTAAGCCCAGGAATTGGAGGTTGCTGTGAG
>NW_003852418.1:7791687-7801529 GCF_000181295.1 Otolemur garnettii | reverse complement strand
CCTGGCCATTTTTTGGTTGCAGCCATCATTGTTGTTTGGCGGGCCCGGGCTGGGGATTCGAACCCACCACCTTGGGTGTATATGGCTGGCGCCTTAGCCGCTTGAGCCACAGGCGCCGAGCCCAAGTAAGCCATTCTTATTTTTTTATATTAATCTAAAGTGATCATTGTGCATTATTATTATAATTTTTTTATTTTTGAGAAAGAGTCTCACTGTCACCCTCAGTAGAATTCCATGGCATGACAGCTCATGGCAACCTTTAACTCTTGAGCTTAAGCAATTCTCTTGCCTCAGCCTCCCAAGCAGCTGGGACTACAGGCACCTGCTACAACACCTGGCTATTTTTTTTGTTGCAGTTGTCATTGTTGGTTAGCTAGCCTGGGCTGGGTTAGAACCTGCCAACTTTTCGTGTATGTGGCTGGCGCCGTAACCACTGTGCTACGGGTGCAGAGCCTCATGTACCTTTTTTTAAAGAGACAGAGTCTCACTTTATAGCCCTCAGTAGTGTGCCATGGCATCACAGGTCACAGCACCTTCCAACTCCTGGGCTTAGGCAATTCTCTTGCCTCAGCCTCCCGAGGACGCCTGGCTATTTTTTGTTGCAGTTTGGCCAGGGCTGGGTTCAAACCCACCACCCTCGGTATATGGGGCTGGCGCCCTTCCCACTGAGCCACAGGTGCAGCCCCCTTGTACCTCTTTTGATGTAAAATTTGTCACTTGGCCTGAAGTGGTATTACACTGAATTCCATGTCACTATATCAGACGCTATTTGAGTCATCACATAATGGTGCTGGCTGAGGCAGGAGGAAAGTCTAATCATGCTGCCGAAATGTGTCCATCCTGGTCAACATGAGTCATGGCCCTTTCTAGGCCATAAGGGCTTCGATGTATAAACATTTCATGAAACAGCTGCTTTATTTCCTGGAGGACTGGTGTCATATTAAGGGCTCAACTTTGGTCTGTGCTGCTGTGCATTTATTTTTTATTTTTGAACCATGATCTTTCTTTCTTGCCCAGGCTAGAGTACAGTGGCCCAATCATAACTCACCGCAACCTTGAACTCTCAGGCTCAAGCAATCCTTCAGCCTCAACCACCCCAGTGGTTGGGATTACAGGTGTGCACCACCAAGTCTGGCTAATTTAAAAAAATTTCTTATTAGAGCTGGGGGTCTCACTATGTTACCCAGGTTGGTCTTAAATTCCGGGCCTTAAGCAATTCTCCCACCATTGCCTCCCAAGTGCTAGGATCATGGGCAAGAACAACTGGGCCCAGCCATCTAGATATTAATAATGTCCAGTTACCTTTTGGCTTTGCTAAGATTAATGATAAAATAATTAATGTGTGAACCCCATAAATGCATCAATGTACAAAGTTATGATTTCATAAAAAATAATTTTAAAATATTAATGTGTGTTGGACATTCACTTCATTTCCACAATTAGCTAAAAGGCAAAGGGTAACTTCTATCCCCCTTTTAGATCTCATATTAGCAAAACTGGAAACATGAGATCATATGAACCCAAAAAGTTTCTGTACAGAAAGGAAACAATCGACAAAACAAGAGATAATCCATGAAATGGGAGAACATATTTGCAAATGATCTATCTGACAAGAGACTAATAACTAGAAAATATAAGGTGCTCCACTGGCTCAATAGGAAAAAAAGTCTGATTTTGAAATGGGCGAAGGATCTGAATGGGCATTTCTTGAAAAATGACAGACAAAGAGCCAACAGTTATATGGAGAAAGGCTCACCATCATTAGTGATCCGAGAAATGTGAATCAAAACTACAACGAGATGTCACCTCACCCTGGTTAAAATGCTTTTTGTCAAAAAGACAGGTTATGATGATTGTAGGTGAGGACATGGAGAAAGAGGAGCCCCGTACGCTATTGGTGGGAATGTAAATTAATACAGCTTCTGTGGAAAACAGGATGGAGGGTCCTCAGAAAACTGAAAATAGAACTACCAACTGACCCAGAAGTCTCACTTCTGGGTATATATCTAAAGGAGGGAACTCAGTATATTGAAAAGATTCCTGCATTACCGTATTTATTGTAGTACTGTTCACAACAGCCAAGGTTTGAAATTGACCTAAGTGTCCATCAGTGGATGAATGGATAAAGAAATTGTGGTACATATACATATATATATTCAGATACAATGGAGTATCCTAATAACTTAGGGTATGCTTTAAAATAACTGGAAGGGTGGAAGTGGGATGTATCTAACACACACAAAAAGTGATAAATGCCAGAGGGGATGGATACCCTACTTACCTGATTTGATTCATTCACATTGTATACCTGTATCAAAACATCACATGTACCCTATAAAGACACACAACTGTTATGTATCCATAATAACTAAACATGAAAAAGAAAAAGAAAAAAAGGCTTTATTTGAAAGGACCATTCTTCCTAGAATCCTTCATTTACTCTTACTAGTTGGAGTCAGTAGACCATCTGTTGGGTCTCTATAGTACTTTATTCTCCCCCTCTGTAACCCTTGTCATATTGCATTGAACTTACTCAATTTTCTGTTTTTCCTGCCAGATTCTGAATCTCATAAAAGCAGGAACAGTGTCTGACTTATGCTACAGTACCTAGCAGTGAGTGTGCTGTCCTGCACACAGGAATCCCAAACACAGTAATTCAATGAAAGTTCTCATTCAAGCCTTCCATTCCTCTTGTGAATCACATAGAAACAAGACATGCCCAAGGCCACAGAAGTTCATTAGAGAGACGAAATAGCAATTCATTAGAGAGATGAAACAGCGCCTACTAGATTGCATCGATAAAGGTCCCATAAATTCAGACTCTGAGGCAAGTGATAACGGCTGGGCAAGGAACAGGAACTTCCTGAACTGGGTCTTCAGCACCATGGATCAGTGGATTCAAAACAGGGGTGTTGCCAAAGAGAAGTTTGGGTCTGCCAAAAATGTGTGTTATCAGCTAGGATAGACTAAACTGCTTAAACAGAAAGGCTCCATCATATCATCCTAAAATGTGACGAAGTTTTTACTTCTTGTTCATGTAATAATTCAGTGGGTGACTCTTCTTTCACATGATGAGTCAAAGACCCAGGCTCCTTCTGTCTGGTGGTGTCACCATGCTCTAGAGCAGTGGTTCTCAATCTGTGGGTCGTGACCCCTTTGGGGGTCAAACAACCCTTTCACAGGGGTCACCTAAATACATCCTGCATATCAGATAATTACCTTATGATTCATAACAGTAGCAAAATTACAGTTATGAAGGAGCAATGAAAATAATTGTATGGTTGGAGGTCACCACAACATGAGGAACTGTATTAGGAAGGTTGAGAACCACTGCTCTAGAGCCTTGTGGTCATCAAGACTGAGCTGGTGGAGAGGAAAGAGAGTGTGACATCGACTTGCTATCTTCTTAAGGGCTTGAGCCAGAATGACAATTAACTTTTGCCTTCAATCTATTAGTCAAAATATTTACATTGCCACCCTAGCTTCAGAGGGAATTGGGAAAATGGAGCTCTTAGTTGAGCTTCTGTTTCCCATTCATGCCCTTCTTCCATAGGGTCAGTGTCACAGTGTCCACGCTCCATATTGTTATCCTTTACAAGTGACTAAAAGGAAAGACCGGATTTGGGAAAGGTACAGAAGCACTCTATAAACTAAAAGTATGAGTATCAGAGATTTTGAACATAAATTACCCCTGAATACTGAAGGAGACATTATGAGGAGTTCAGAATATCAGAGGAGGATGGAATCTTGACCACCATCTTCTTTCCAGCTTATTGAGAATCCAGCACCCTTGCTTCACCCCCTCTTTCTCCTGTTAGGGTAGATTAACATCTTCACTTCTGAGCGTCCATTTCTTTTGTAATGTTCAAGGTCTACTTCTGTCTTCAGCCCTTGGCTAATCATTCCTTCCCGTTGTCTGAGCTCTAAGACATTGATCATGTACTCCCATTAGCCCTTTTTCCCATGCCCTTCTCTAGTATATAAATTATACCTAATATGGTATACATTTATATCCTAAAATGGATATACATTTATATCTACCTATCTTAACATTTTTAAATTCCACAAAGAGGCCATGATCTTTCTTGTTAGGCTATAAATTTGTGTTTTCTTTTTTATTTTTTGGGACAGAGTCTCACTATGTCACCCTTGGAAGAGTGCCATGTCATCACAGCTCACAGCAACCTCAAGCTCTTGGGCTTAAGCGATTCTTTTGCCTCAGCCTCCCAAATAGCTGGGTCTACAGGTGCCCACCACAAAGCCCAGCTATTTTTTGGTTGAAGTTGTCATTGTTGTTTAGCAGGCCCGGGCCGGGCTCAAACCCTCTAGCCTCAGGGTATGTGGCTGGCACCCTACTCACTGAGCTATGGGTGCTGAGCTTAAATTTGTGTTTTCAATGTCTGTATTCATAGTCTCCTTTCCTGAAGTCTCTGTGAGTCCTGTGACTTCTTATTCTACAGCTATTTGCATTTATAAATGGGTTTATTCTTTTTTTTTTTTTTTTTGCAGTTTTTGGCTGGGGCTGGGTTTGAACCCGCCACCCTTGGCATATGGGGCTGGCACCCTACTCCTTTGAGCCACAGGTGCTGCCCAATAGCTTTATTCTTTAAAGGAAGAGTGAAAACTGATGGAAATTCCAGAATCACCCAGGGAGACGATTTGGGTAGACGGCCTGTATACTTACCTCTTTTATTATAGTGAGGATCCTATCTCTTTGGGTAAAATCGTTCATGTTGGAATAGAATACAGCACATAGAGGTCTTACCAGAATCAGGGGGATGGATGTTAAAGATAGGAGGAGGCAGATAAGAAAGGAAGGATCACAAAGTGAGTAGGTTGGAGAGCCTGTTGACCAGAAGAAACAATCTCAACTGAAGGATGCGTTAGAGTCATTGACGCTCAACCTTATAAAGTGGGAGAAGAACTCACTTTCTCACCCTATCAACCTGAAACAAGGGTTTCCGTCCTTTCAGAGAGCGGAGCTAGTTACCCCTCAGTGCTTGGACTGGCTGTTTGGAGTTCTGATTTCTACTCCTCACACTGCACCTAATTCATACAGAGCCTGGGGATTCACTGGAATAAGCAGAGAAGTCTCCTGACCCCTCTGGCTGGGTCTGACTACTTGCTGTAAACCAAAAGATAAAAGAGCTGTTCTGGGGCGGTGCCTGTGGCTCAAGGAATAGGACGCTGGCCCCATATACCGGGGGTGGTGGGTTCAAGTCCAGCCCTGGCCAAAACTGCAAAAAAAAAAAAGAGCTGTTCTGAATGTTAGGGCTCATGTGGATGGGAAACAAGGTTGAGGAGAAGACACGAATATTTATTACACTGGGCACCTGCTGTGTCACAGTTGAGGCACCAAAATATATATGTATATATATGGGCATATATGTATATATGGGCAAACTGAGTGTGTAGAGATGACAAGACTCTCCCAGTGTTACAAAACTAGTGACTACTGGAGTCAGGATTTAATTTCACATCTGTCTGAGGACTAAACCTGTGAACATTTTTCTGCTGCTCAAATTAGCCAATAGGGGCTGATTCCTTCACAGTAGATCCCCACTTACAGTCTGGTGCCTTACAGGATTCGGGGAAATAGACACTCATCTTCTGTTCAATCCAATAGTTTATTTGCCAGCCTGAGCCAGAGTGAGACCCCGTCTCTAAAAAAGATAGCCGGGCGCTGTGTCAGCTGACTGTAGTCTCAGCTACTTGGGAGGCTGAGGCAAGAAGATTGCTGTAACCCAGGAGTTTGAGGTTGCTGTGAGCTATGATGCCATAGCACTTTACTGAGGGTGACAAAGTGGGACTCTATCTCAAAAAACACACACACAAACAAAATGCACACACACACACAAAATAGTTTATTTGGTTCAAAAAATTAATTGGTTCTAGGGCCAAGTGTGGTGGCTCACACCTGTAACCCTAACACTCTGGGAGGCCGAGGTGGGTGGATTGTTTGACCTCAGGAGTTTGAGACGAGCCTGAGCCAGAGTGAGACCCTCTTTCTAAAACTAGCTGGGCATTGTGGTGGATGCCTGTAGTGCTAGCTACTTGGGAGACTGAGACAAGAGGATTGCCCAAGAGTTTGAGGTTGCTGTGACCTATGATGCCATGACATTCTACCAAGGGTGACAAAGTGACTCTGTCTCAAAAGAAAAAAAGATTAATTGGTTTTCTCTGAGTTTCTTTTTTTTTCCCCCTCCCTCCATATACAATGTATACAGGATTATTCTTTGATTCACTAATTCAACTTCTGCTACTGAAGCCTAGAGGGATTATGAGCAAAAATGTTCAAAATAGCATTTTTTAAAGTAACACTAGTCTTATTTCTTTTTCTTTTCTTTGTTTCCTTTTTTTCTTTTTGAGACAGAGTCTCACTTTGCCACCCTTGGTAGAGTGCTGTGGTGTCATAGTTCACAGCAACCTCAAAAGCTTGGGCTCAGGTGATTGTCTTGCCTCAGCCTCCCAAGTAGCTGGGACTACAGGCACCTGCAACAATGCCCGGCTATTTTTAGAGATGGGGTCTTGCTTTTGCTCAGGCTGATCTTGAGCTCCTGAGCTCAAGCAATCCACCCGCCTCAGCCTCCCAGAGTGCTGAAATTATAGGCGTGAGCCACCTCACCCGGCCCAAAATAGTATTGTTTAGGATATCAATAATTGTTTCATCCGAAACAGCTGACAAGAGGTACACAGGGAGAGCTGCGTGATTGTGATAAATGACATCGTTTCCTTTTGAGAAACAATGACAATATATGTATTTACATGATGAAATAAGAGCAGCAGAGGATACATAATGAAAGATGGATGATTCAAAATGTAAAAAAACAAAGGATTGTTTATATTATATATGGAGAAACTAAAAGATAATATAATGAAACATAGGTTAATTCTAATCACTTCTCTTTTCAAAAAATCGTATTTTTTCTTTTCTCTTTTCTACAAAACATTGTGTAAGTAGAAGCCAGACATAAGTGATCTCTTTCAGAGAGGAAAAATGCTGTCAACAAGAAGAGAGGGTTGGACAGGTGAGGGGAGGTGTCATTCCTGGAGAAGTCTCAACCCACCTCAAGGCGGACAGGTGAAGGGAGGAAGCAAGGACTGTCTTGCACTGCCCCGGCTTGGCCAGTAGAGGCAGCAAGGAGCTGAGGATCATCCTCCTTCCTTCCTTTCCTCTCTACCCACAGCTCTGCAGGGAAGTCTGTGGTGTCCTGGTCAGACTTAGGGCTCATGCTCTGGTCACCATCATGTCACCCCAGGCCGTGCTGCCCATCCTGTTTCTCTGTGTGCTGCTCCTTCAGGCCCAGGGAGGATACCCTTCCCGGAATAAGATGCGCAACATGCCTGGTACGTGACAGGCTGGCAGGGTGGGGATGAGGGAGTGGGGGAGGAGACCTGGGGAGGAGGAAAGGAGAGGCTTGTGCCCCCTTGAGCAAGAGCTGGGAGTTGGTACCGCTCTGCACATCCAGCACTGCCTATGGCACTGTGCAGACTCAAGGATGTCTCAGGACCTCACGCCCCTTTACCCAGCTCTGGGAATAATAGTAACGCGAGTGAAGGGGACACCTACATCTTTTGTTGTCCACTGGAAACATCCCAGAGACCCATGGTACACGCTGTAGCGAAAGGTGCTCAGGGCTGAGAATGTGATGGGAAAACAAGACAATTCTTCTTCTTTTTATTTTTGGAGACAGAGAGAGTGCTGTGGCATCACAGCTCACAGCAACCTCCAACTCCTGGACTCAAGCGAGTCTCCTGCCTCAGCCTCCCAAGTAGCTGGGACCACAGGCACCCACCACAACGCCTGGCTATTTTAATTTTTGGTTGCAGCCATTATTGTTTGGTGGGCCCGGGCTGGACTCGAAACTGCCACCTTAGGTGTATGTGGCTGGCGCCTTAGCCGCTTGATGCTACAGATGCCGAGCCAAGACAATTATTCTTTAATGGATAGTCATTTGTGAGAAGTGATGCCCAGAGATGGTACCTCTCTGCACATCCAGCACTGCCTACAGCACTGTGCAGACTCCAGGCTGTCTTGGGACCTCACGCCCCTCTACCCAGCTCTGGGAATAATAATAATAGGAGTGAAGGAGACACCTACATCTTTTCTTGTCCACTTGAAACCTCCAGAGACCCGTGGTACACACCCTAGTGAAAGGTGCATCAGGGCTGAGAACAGGATGGGAAAGCAGGACAATTATTCTTTAGTGGATGCTCATTTGTGAGGAGTGACACCCAGAGATGGGCATGGGGTGTGTGGAGGTGTAGAAACGGCACACGGAGCAGGCAAAATGGGGTGTAGAGGGAAAGTTAAAGTTATCAGTAGAAGGGCCAGGAGCATGGTGGTGGTAAGGGTAGGACATGGGGAAACTGGATTTAAGACACTACCAGCCACTAGGATTTGGAGATGAGCAGGAGGTAAAAAGTCCAGAGTGTCATGAGGGGGGCTTTGGTGCTGGGGTCTGAGAGGAGCTCTAAGCTGGAGAAGAGTCGATGGTCCCATTAACCCTTCTTCTGTACCTTTTTAGGAGCCGGTATCTGTGGCCAGTGGCCCAGTGTAGATCAATGCAACCACCACTGTTCATATTTCCAAAAGTGTCCAGCAAATAGCACATGCTGTTCCACTTTCTGTGGGAACATTTGCATGAGCATTCTGTGAATGGAGGAACAGCTGGGCACTGCCTCCTGCCCCCACACCCTTCAGTTAGAGATTGTGCCCACGTCTGAAGCAGGAGGACCTCAAATCACAGGCACTAAGACATCAACAGGAATGCCGCCTCCCCACCGTTTGAACTCCTTGTCCCTGTCAAATAAACCAGAACAAATGCCCAGAGGCTCTGGCTCCTTTATTGCCACTGCTTGTGATCACCGAGAATCCAGTGCGGCCCCCACAGATACCCCGCGCTTCTTGGGCACTGGCCCCGGATCTCTCTCCCTGGTTTTGCTTCTCTACTCTGTCTCTCCTTGGCCCACACAGCCCGGCTGCCTCCAGGAGGCTCAGCCCCCTTGTTGCTCTGCTCTCTGAACCAGGGGCCCCGGGGGAGAAACTGGCCAAGTGCAGCATTCCCAGTGCTAAGGAGAGCACTGCTCACCCTGGAGCCCGGAGGACCTGTTCACAGGAGCTAGGCGGAGGTTGGAACCTGGGTCACAGAGTGGGACTCCCCCAAGGGAGAGACTGCTGTCCTCCCCTTAGGCTTGGTGCACCCTCATGCCGTGACCCCCAATCTCTCTGTGAGGTTCACATTACTATGTCTTTACACTGAGACTAACGAGCCCCAGGGAGGTGGGATGACACGCCCCAGGCCACGAGGGAGTGAGAGGATCTGCCGTGGCTGGAAGAGGGTGTTTCCTTTCAACTTGGTTTTTTCTCACCTCTCTCCATTTACCTGAGACCAGAGGTGCTGACTCCCCAACCTCCTCCTGTCCACTACCCAGCAAAACGACCTCTCCTGGGATGGGACCTGAACTGATGCCAGCACCTTCCCTGAACTGAATGGTCCCTCCCTCTCCCCCAATCACTCTTCTTTATGGACTCAGTCTCTTTAGTTTTTAATAAAAAATTTATTTATCATGTGTACTTAACCATTTATATCTTTATAGGGTACATGTGATATTTTGACACAGGCATACAATGTGAATGAATTAACCAAATTAGGGCAATTGGAGTATCCATAACCTCAGGCATTAAACATTTCATTGTGGCTCGGCGCCTGTGGCTCAACCGGCTAAGGCGCCAGCCACGTACACCTAAGGTGGCGGGTTTGAATCCCCAGCCCGGACCCGCCAAACAACAATGACGGCTGCAACCAAAAAATAGCCGGGCGTTGTGGCGGGCACCTGTG
>NW_003852418.1:7779843-7790220 GCF_000181295.1 Otolemur garnettii | reverse complement strand
CTATAGCCTCTTGAGAGGCTAAGCAACCTCAAACTCTTGGGCTTAAGCGATTCTCTTGCTTCAGCCTCCCAAGTAGCTGGAACTACAGGTGCCTACCAAAACACCCGGCTATTATTTTTGGTTGCTGTTGTCATTGTTGTTCAGCAGGCCCGGGCTGGGCTTGAACTCACCACCTTCAGTGTATGTGGCCGGCGCCCTACTCACTGAGCTACAGATGCCAAGCTGATAAAACCCATTTTAACCAGGGTGAGATGATATTTCATTGTAGTTTTAATTCACATTTCTCTCATGGCTAACGATATCAAGCTTTATTTTCATATGCCTTTTGGCCATTTCTCTTTTCTGAATTATCTATTCAGATCCATTGCCCATTTTAAAATCAGATCATTTGATTTTTTCTTACTGAGTTGTTGGAGCTCCTTATGTATTCTAGTTATTAAACCCTTTTTGAAGGGGTATTAGGCAAATATTTTTTCCCCATTCTGTGGGTTATCTCTTCCCTTTGTTGATTGTTTCCTTTGCTGTACAAAAGCTTTTTAGCTTGATGTGATCCCATTGGTTCAATTTGCTTTGATTGCCTGTGCTTTGTGTGTACATGTCTTACTAAAGGTCTGTGCCCAGACCAGTGTCCTGAAGCATTTCTTCTTTTGGGAGTTTCATAGTTTTAGGTCTTAGATCTGAGTCTTTAATCCATTTTGGTTTCATCTTTGTATATGGTGAGAGATAAGGGTCTAGTACTCTTCTTCTGCATAGGAATATCCAGTTTTCCCAGTACCATTTATTGAAAAGACTGTCTTTCTCCCACTGTATGTGCTTGGCACCTTGTTGAAGGTAAAACTTCACTATAGAAGTGTGGATTTATTTCTGGGTTCTCTATTCTGTTCCATTGGTATCGGTGTCTGTTTTTATGCCACCACCATGCTGATTTGGTTACTAGTATAATTTGAAGTCAGGTAACATGATTCTTACAGTTCTATTCTTTTCTCTTACGATGGCTTTAGCTATTATGGGTCTTTTGTGGTTCCATATGAATTTTTAGATTATTTTTTCTACTTCTGTAATTGCTTTAGGTAGTATGGACATTTTACCAATATTGATTTTTTCTCTCCATGAATATGCAATAGCCTTTTAATTTGTTGTGTCTTCAACTTCTTTCATTAAGGCTTTATAGTTTTTATTAGCGATTTCTCACTTCTTTGGTTAAGTTTATTCCTAGTTATTTTATTTTATTTTGTAGCTATTATAAATGGGATTATTTTCTTAGTTTCTTTTTTTAAGGTGTTGTAACCCAGCCCTCTTTCCCCTGCCCACTTCTGTTCCCCAGCCCTCACCTGTCTGCCCCCCTCCAGCCCATTTCCCTCCTCCTCCCCTCTCCCCCCAGAGTCAACTGGGGAACAAGGCAAGTCCCTCGTCCCCCCATGGCGGCTGAGAACAGTGCTTCCCAGCCACGTTCCCAGGCCCCCTCCTTCCCCTAGGGTTGCCAAGAACAAGCTTCAGGTACAAGGAAGAAAAGTCCCAAGTTTCACAAAACCCCCAAGTTCTCAGTAGATGAACAATGGTGGAAAACTCACTGAGACTTGATTAATTACTGTTGTATAATCATAACCATTGTGATATGAGATGTATTCCTTGTCAACTGAAGCTGTATTAATTATTGTCCATTGCTGTATCCATGACTACCCAAGTTGTAACCCCCCCCTTAACCAGCCACATTTTGCTTCTGTAATATGCTTGCCCAAAGCCTATAAAAGGCAACTCACCCTCACACCTGGGCTGCTGACTATTGGAGCAGCAGCCCCTGAGGCAGGTAAAATAAATTACCAATTAATTAACCTAAGTGGGGGGGGGTCCGACTCTATTTTTCCAGGTCCCCTAAGTTATTTCATTTGGAGGCTCCCAGCGAGATCCTTGCCCTCGCCCTTGGACCCCCTGCCTGGACCCACCACCGGCTTACAGCTCCAGGGGAAGGCCAACGAGAAGATGTCCCTCCGCCCTGGGGCTCTCAGCCAGTGAGAGTAAAAGAGAAAAAACTCGGGTCACAGGTTTCCAAATTTTCTGTTTGGGTGATTTAATTATGGCGCCTTACGTAAATCTGTCTGGGTCTCTAGAGAATCTGGGGGAACATGGGCTAGGCTGGATGCAGCCCGAGATGCCCCTCCGCCGAGGCAGGATGGCGACATCCCCCTGTCTCTTTGGGTTGTTTGTTTTTGTGTTGTCATGTTTACAGCTCCTTATTAGACTGTTTTGGTATTAGCAGTCTTTTTAGACTATTCAGATTTGCAGGCTAGTCCTGTTCTGGTAAATTGTAGTCTCCTATTGGGTTGTCTTGGGTTTCTGCAGTCAATTGTGCTGGTTCTGGTTTATGTGTCTTTTATGTTTTAAGTTTTGTATAAGTGAGTGAAAAAGTTAAATGTGACTCCGCGTCTGACTAATTTCTGCCTGTTGAATTCCCTTTGTGTTTCCTGTCCCGTCCACTTGTCATTTTACTTTATTGGTTTATCTGGTGTTTTTTTTTTTTTATAATGTTTTGTATTGTAGTCTTTTCGTCCCCTTAGTGATTTGCTCAAAATAAGACAGAGTAATTTTTGAAAATGCACTTTCAATAACTTTTTAATTTCAACCAAATTCACCAAGAACAACAGTAACAAAGCGCATATCTTCCGTCAGTAAAACTAAGCAGCTTAACAAAGAGAAACTAGAAATTCCAGATTTTCAACTTTAAAGAAGTGGGCACCTACGTGGGAAATATTAACTTGAGTCTACAAAGCATGTGGGGGGTGGTGTATGAGTAAAAAGTAAAGACTGTGCCAAGAAAAAGTTGCGATGTAGGCAGTCCCATGAGCTTTATATTGTAGTAAATTGTGTAACACCTGTTAGTCCAGATGGTATTTAATTTATCAGTCCCGGTGCTTTATTCAGGGTCCTTTCAAGGTTCCTTTCGGAAACTCTCTTAGATTTCATTCCAGGGAAAGTCGCCGTGTTTTCCTTCCTCCTCTTTTTCCTGGTAAACTGTTACTATCCTTGAGACTGGGCATCACTTTCGTTTCTATATACCTTCAATGTATGAGTTTACGTGTCCATATTTCTGTTCTATATACAATTTATTTTAACCCGGACTGTGGCCACTGAATGTGGCTGGGGCAT
Organism: Otolemur garnettii; assembly: GCF_000181295.1. Taxonomy (NCBI): domain Eukaryota; kingdom Metazoa; phylum Chordata; class Mammalia; order Primates; family Galagidae; genus Otolemur; species Otolemur garnettii. The sequence continues at coordinate 7,787,076 of NW_003852418.1, read as the reverse complement.
AAAAAGCCGCTTTTCACGCACAGGGCGGCTGCTGAGAAACTGACTCTGTCCCCCACCTCACCCTGCCAAATTAGCTGATTGAATTACAATTAAAAGGTTAATCCAAAGTTTATTAAAACTGTTCCTCTTCTGCCTACAAAAAACTGTAGTTACTAACTTTAAACTGGGACCCCGGCTTGCCAGGCCCCACCAGTGAGAACTACAGCCCTACTGTCCTGTCAGGGACTCCCAGAAATATAGATCAACACCCGTCACCAGAAACGCTATTAAAATAAAAGTGGGAGTTCAATCAACCCCTGAAGTATTAAATCATTCACAGGCTTGTTAAAAAGTGTATAAAAATGTATTCTGGTTCTGATTCTAAAGGTACTAAAGTGTAAAAGTAAATATAAACTATTGTCGTTTTATGACATTTGTTCAGTGTTTATTAGAAGACTAGTCTCAGCCTGAAACAGTCTTGAAACATTTGTGAATGAATTGCAAATCTTTTCTTTCAAGGAACCCTTCAAGACTTTACCCCTTCTAACACCCCTCACCGTCTGATGCCTCTTTGACCTGATATTGGGCTTAGTATCCCCCTAACTCTTTGATGCCCCATCATCACCAAACTTTTGGGCCCCTCCTTTTTTCTGTTTAACAATTACCTGACTGTCATACTCTGAGTTGCCATCAGTCAAAAAAAGGGGTCATCAGGTCGATTTTTATAATAACTTGTTAGTACATTTATTTTGTCATCTGATCACATTTCTTGTTGAACTTTCGTTCCCAGTTGTGCAAATGACAGGGTTGCCACTGGCAGCAGTAGCTACGACTGGCTAAAAAATTCAGACATAGTAAAGACAGTTTTGATTCCTTTCAAACTTATCTACTCCTTTCGCCTGGCTTACCCACCTCACTGCCTCTACTTTGCAGGATTTAGCTATTTATGGGAGGTGTCAGAGAAATGGTGTCATGCGCAGCCATTTCAATAGAGACTCCAAAAACGTGGCCCACTGGATTCTCCAAGCCCTGAAGGGGCTGAAAAGGGTAGAAAAAAAAACAAAATGGGGGGCTGCAAAGTGACACCGCAGGGACAGAGAAATCTAAACAGAATTGCGGGATAGGTGCCAACAAGAAACATTAAAACAAATGAGGCTGAGTTCATAAATTGCCTCATTTATAAACAGAAATATGCCTTTACCAACTGAATGGTAAAGAGAAACTGACTCTGTCCCCCATTCATTTCTAACGAATGAATAAATACAGACTCACACTTAGGCAGGGTTAAGTTTTCGCAATTTTTATCTGGAAAAATTATGATGTGTACTCCCTACTCAAAGTAAAACCTTCCAAATGTTTACAACTGCTTTATTTATAACCTTACTCGGACTCAAAAAGTATAACCTGCAATGTGTTTGTGCCTGGACATAAAAATCTGATTTCTAAACTTACCTGAGCCTGAAAAATAAAGATTTTCTGTTTAGCTCTGATTAAAAAAAATCCCATATCAATGTTATATTTCATAAAATGTCTCTCATTTGTAAAATGTAATAATTTAATTGCCTAAAAAAAAGCAAACACAACTGGGTCTTTGTGAAAAATTCTTGCCTTTTAAAACTTTCTAATTATCAGTTTGATAATAAATAGTTAACTGTAATCCTGTTTTTAAAAATATAAATTTTAGGGAGTAAAAAAAACTGGACCAAAAAAATGACATTGTATAAGGAAAGAATATTGTGTGATTTTTAAAAAAAGGTAAAATGCAAAACATAAGTAAACTCATAAAAAAGACTTTGTAAAAAATTTACATGTAATCCTGTTGACTATGTATTGCCTTCCAAATATTTTAACTAGTAGCTCTGTTTAAACAAATGTTTTAAACCTTTAATATTTGACAAAACTGGCTCGGCACCTATAGCTCAACCGGCTAAGGCGCCAGCCACGTACACCTAAGGTGGTGGGTTCGAATCCCCAGCCCGGACCCGCCAAAAAACAACAATGACGGCTGCAACCAAAAAAATAGCCGGGCGTTGTGGCGGGCGCCTGTGGTCCCAGCTACTTGGGAGGCTGAGGCAGGAGACTTGCTTGAGCCCAGGAGTTGGAGGTTGCTGTGAGCTGTAATGCCTCAGTACTCTACCCAGGGGGACAGCTTGAGGCTCTGTCTCAAAAAAAAAAAAAAAAAAATTTGACAAAACTTCCAAAGTAAAAACTCTAAATTCAAAGTTTGATGCCCATAGCACAATAGTTACGGCGCTGCCACATGAACCGAGACTGGCAGATTCTAAACCTAAAAAACAAATTAAACTTATTTAATTTATTAAAAGTATATGGAAAGCATTGTCAGATATACAATGGTAATTAATTTTGTGTAAATTATGGTTTTATATATATATATATATTCCGATATTGTAAAACATTAGTCTGTCCTAACATGTACTGTCAGTAATAATTTTAATTCATCTAAAAGGAAAGTGTTTTTTATGTAACTAAGTTCAAAGTTCATCCTAAAAAAAAATATTAAAAATAGCTGAGGAATTCGCTCAAATTAACCTTCCTAATGTTTTTAAAAATTAAGTACCTTCAGATTTTTAAAACTTTCATTGAAAAGTTAACATGTCTACAAATATTACTAATCTAGTTTCAAACAGAAATCAATTACATAAAACTAAATTATTATAGCTTTTTGTTTAAAATATAGTTGGTTCTTCCTGTGTTTTGTTTTCCAGAAGTCAAAAAAATAATTTTCTGTCTTTTGAGCTATTTGTAACATCTCAAGCAATGTATATACTTATAAGCAAAGTTTAAAACATATATTTTTTCTCTCTCCTTAATTTCTCCAACTCTACAAGCCATTGATAAATATTCTTAATTTTTAACAATACAACTATTTATGTAAGTTCAATAAAAATCTGTTTTGTTCTATAAAACATGATAAAGACACTAGTTATTTTACCAAGGCTTTGGCTGGAATAACATTTCCAGAGGTGTCGGACTATGTTAAAAAATTAAAGTTGACTTTATGAAGCCAATAAAAATCCCTCTGAAAAACTGGCCAGATACGCATCAGTAACATTTCCTGATCTGTAGTAAGGAACGAAGGTAACTTCCTGACAGATCTGGGGGTGGAAATATGTTTGGGAACCTCAAAAAAATTTACCCAATGCATACAAGTATCTAATGGCACAGATAAAACCTAGGCTCATGAGAGACTTTTAAAGAATCTAACCTAAAAATTCCTTATAAAAAGTTCCAGCAAAGCCAATTTTAAAAAGAGTCCAAATAGTTAATAATTATTCTTACTGCACTTTATGCAAATAATCAGTATACTAAAGGTACAGTTTATCTTAACAACTAAATTAGTTCTGCTATAATTTGTCTTTAGTAAAAAAAAAATTAGAGAAAAAAATTAATTCAAAGAAAAAAAGGCTGTAACTCACCTATATTAAATCTCAACCTAGTCTGTACTAAAATAATCTGTTAAATGGGACTTAGGAACTGGCCTCAACAAAAGTCACCTATTAAAAATTTGTAATATATATAAACAAAGCCATAAAAACAAAAAATAGTAAACTCTGCCAAGAAACAAAACTTTAATTAAATGTAAACCTTGCCATCAGTATTGTTCAAAAAACTTCATCAATCCTCTGCTAACAGAAACTCCTAAAAACTAAGAGAGACTGAATTAAATAGCCACTTGAATAATTAACCGTGTTCTACTATAGCAGCTACACAACCTCCAACCCGGAGACCGAACTTAACCAATAAAGTCAAAGAGAAGAGGACCACAACTCTAACCACCAAGCCCCTCAGCCATCATCTTCATCTTTGCTCTTGTTTTCCCAGTTTTTTGAGATGCATCAGTAGGTTGTTTATTTAAAGCTTTTCTACTTTTTTGATGTAGGCACTTATTGCTATAAATTTTCCACTTATTACTGCTTTTGCTGTATCCCACAGGCTTCAAAATATTGTGATTTTGTTTTCATTTGTTTTGAGATATTTAAAATTTTCTACTTTTTTTTTTTGAGACTAAGTCTCACTTTGTTGCCTTTGGTAGGTACTGTGGCATCATAGCTCACAGCAAGCTCAAATTCTTGGGTCAAAGCAATACTCTTGCCTCAGTCTCCCAAGTATCTAGGACTATAGGTGCCTGCCACAACACCTGGTTATATTTTAGAGATGGAGTCTCATTCTTGGTCAGGCTGGTCTCAAACTCCTGAACTCAGGCGACTCACCACCCTCTCCCTTTGGCTTCCCAAAGTGCTAGGAATTTTAAGTGCCCAGCCCTTAAAATTTTCTTCTTAATCTCTTCGTTGGCCCACTGGTCATTTAGGAGCATATTGCTTAATTTCCATGTGTTTGTATATTTCCCAGTGTTTCTCTTATTATTGACTTCTGGTTTTATTCCATTGTGGTCAGAGAAAATACTTGGTTTGATTTGAAAACTCTGGAAATTTCTTTTGTGGCCTAATATATGTTCTATCCTTGAGACTAATTCATGAGTTGTGGAGAAGACCATGAGTTCTGCAGCTGTTGGGTGAAACATTCTGTAAATATTTATTAGGTCCCTTTGGTCTATTGTGTAGGGTGAATCTAATGTTTCACCGTGGATTTTCTGTCTGGATGATCCTAAGGTCCTTAAGAATTTTGCTAAACCTAGTCTACCTGTACTCTGTAAATGGAACAAACCCTGGATATCAGCACATCTGTTTATGTCATAGTTTATGGAATATTTTGAGTCCACCATGGGACTCAGATGCCTTTCAAATGTTACATACTTCTTATTGACAATGCAACCAATCACCCAAGAGCTGTGGTAGAGACATACAAGGTGGTTCATGTTTTTATGCCACGAACACAGCATTCTATAGCCCATGGACCAAGAAGTAACCGTCAACTCAAGTCTTATTGTTTAATAAATACATTGTGTCAGGCCATATCTACCATAAATAGGGTTTCCTCTGATGTCTATGGGAAGAGAAAATTGAAAACCTTCTGCAAAGGATACATTATTCTATGTACCACTAAGAACATTTGTCATTAATGGGAAGAGGTCAACCTATCAATATTGACAGGAATTTGGAAGGAGATTCAAACTCTCGTGTATGACATTGAGGGGTTCAGTATTTCAGTGGAAGAAGTCACTGCAGATAGGGTGGAAATAGCAGCACAACTAGAATTAGAAGTGGAACCTGAAGAGACTACTGATTGCTTCAGTCTCATGATAATACTTGAAGAGATGAGGAGTTGCTTCTTATGGATGAGCAAAGAAAGTGGTTTCATGAGATGGACTCTTCACGTGATGAGGATGCTGCAGATGTCATGGAAACGAAAACAGAGGATTTAAAATATTACATGAACTTGCTTGATATAAGCAGTGGCATGGTTTCAAAGCACTGACTCCAATTTTGAACATTCTACTGTGGGTAAAATGCTATCGAACAGCATCACATACTGTAGAGAAATGTTTTGTGAAAGGCAGAGTCCACTAACACAGCAGTCTTCATTGTTGTAGTATTTGAAGAAATTGTCCCAGCCACCCTAACCTTGGTCAGTCACCACCCTGATCAGTCAGCAGTCATCAACACCAAGGCAGGCCCTCCACCAGCAAAACGATTATAACTCACTGAAGGCTCAGTTAATTGTTAATTAATATTTTATAATAAATATTTTTAAATTAAGGTATGTACGTTGTTTTCTGGACATAATTCTATTGTACACTTAATAGACTACAGTGCAGTATAAACATAACTTTTAGATGTACCAGGAAACTAAAACATTTGTGGGACCTCGGTTTACTGTGGCAGCCTGCAACTGAACCTGCAATATCGCTGAGGTATACCTTTATTCCCATTTTTACACATGATTAAATGGAGTTTCAGAGAGGAGAAATGATGAACTCAAAGTCATGGTTAGTGTGGTGAAGTTGGATTTCAAATTTGTCTGATGAGCCTAAAGTCTGCGATTATGGCCCTGTACAACGGTCAACTTCCAATCAGTAGCCTGCTTACTCCTCTGACTTGCCATCTGAACCATCCCACCATCTATGTTGAAGGTCAGGGTGAAGGAAAATGGGCTGACTCAGACTCTTTTGGTACCAGTATAGCCCAAACATTAGGAAGAGAGAGTTGGCAATATTTATGTACAAATGGGACCATGTATCTCTTCCCTACTTCTTATCGACAATGCAACCAATCATTGGTTTTCCCAAGGCATAAATAAATATTCAGGGATTTAATTGTAATAATATAAATAATAATAATGAAATAATTCCTAAAATAGGGAAAAACTGGAACCACCAAGGTAATCAACATAGATCTGCCAATCTATGAAGGGCCACAGGAAAATACTCATCATATACATAAAATTTAAAAATAGTCACGGGATTATCCACTATGTAAAAAATATATATGCACATAAGTAAAAGACTATAGGAGTATATGCATATAGGTTATTACAGGGTGACCACTAGGGAAAACAGTATGGAGTTTTCTCAAAAAATTAAAAATAGACCTACCATGTATGATCTGCCAATCCCACTTCTCAGTATATATCCAAAGCAATTGAAATCAGGCTCTTGAAGAACTATCTATACCCCCACGTGCAATGCAGCAGGATTCACAACAGCTAAGACATGGAAACAACCTAAATGTCCATTCATGGATGAACAGATAAAGATAACATAGTATACACACACAACAGAATAGTCAGCTTTCCAAAAGGAGGAAATCTTGCTGTTGGCAACCATGTGGATTAACCTGGAGGACATTATGCTTAGTGAAATAAGCCAGATGCAGAAAGACAAATACCACAGGATCTTATTTAAATGTGGACTCTATACTAAAATATTCAAATCCAGGCTCAGCGCCTGTAGCTCAGTGGCTTGGGTGCCACCCACACACACTGGAAGTGGCAGGTTTGAATCCAGCCCGGGCCTGCCAAACAACAATGACAGCTACAACCCAAAAATAGCTGGGTGTTATGGCAGGCGCCTGTAGTCCCAGATACTTGGGGGGCTGAGGCAATAGCATCGCTTAAGCCCAAGAGTTGGAGGTTGCTGTGAGCTGTGATGCCACAGTGCTCTACCCAGGGCGACATAGTGAGACTCTGTCTCAAAAATAAATAAATAAATAATAAGTAAAATAAAATATTCAAATGCATTGATGCAGAGACTAGAATGCTACCAGTATTGAAATAACTTAGGGGACCTGGAAAAATAGACTCGGACCCCTACTTAGGTTTTTTTTTTTTTTTTTT
>NW_003852418.1:7771811-7779473 GCF_000181295.1 Otolemur garnettii | reverse complement strand
TGGCTGGTTAAGGGGGGTTACAACTCAGTAGTCATAGATACAGCAATGGAACAATAATTAATACAGTTTCAGTTGACAATGGATACATTTCATATCACAATGGTTATGGTTATAGAACAGTAATTAATCAAGTCTCAGTGAGTTTTCCACCATTGTTCATCTACTGAGAACTTGGGGGTTTTGTGAAACTTGGGACTTTTTTTTCTTGTACCTGAAGCTTGTTCTTGGCAACCCTAGGGGGAAGAAGGGGGCCTGGGAACGTGGCTGGGAAGCATGTTCTCAGCCACCCTGCGGGGAGGAGGGACTTGCCTTGTTCCTGGAGTCTACTCTGGGGGGAGAAGGGAGGAGGAGGGAAATGGGCTGGAGAGGGTGGGGGGAACAGGCAAGGGTGGGTGGGGGGAACAGGTGAGGGTAGGGAACAGGAGTGGACAGGGGAAAGAGGGCTGGGTTACAATAGTATCTGGGGAAGGATATATGGGAAGGCATTAGTCAAAAGATATAAAGTTTTAGTTACACAAGATTAATACACCTGAGATATCTGTTTCATAGCTTAGTGCCCATAGTTAGCAATCCTGTATTTGCTAAGAGGGTAGATTTAATATTATGCTGGTGGAAACTTTTGGAGGTAATGAATATCTTTATGGCCAAGACTGTGGTAATGGTTACATGAGTACACACTTTTCTTCAAAGTCATATTGTATACATTAAATATGTATAGCTTTTTATCTGTCTATTACATCTTAATAAAACAGTTTTTGTTGTTGTTGTTGTTGCAGTTTTTGGCCAGGGCCAGGTTTGAACCCACCACCTCCAGTATATGGGGCTGGTGCCCTACTTCTTGAGCCACAGGCGCCACCCAATAAAATGGTTTTTTGATAAGTCATTATATAACAACAGGCCTGATATGATTTCAGTTTTATAGAAGCAATTCTTTTTCATATCCGTGCACACATGAGGGAGAGAATAGCATTCTCCAAGATGGTGGAATTACTAGCAATATTTCATTTTCGTCTTCGTGCCTTTTCATGTTTTAAGAATTGTATAAGCTGAATTTGAATTATCTTTTAACTAAGGGAAGGCAACCCATTTAAATATTTTTTCAGCAAGAGGAGAACTTGAGGTGGGAGACGGAGAGACACTTTTTGACAGAGCTCAGAGCTCAGAGCTCAGCTTAGGTGTGTGTCTGTTGTTGGGCGGGCAGTGGGCCACAACCAGGAGATAACTGATGGAGAAATTCCCTAAGCACTTGCTCTTGCTACACGCCTCTCTTTCCCTTTTCCGTCTCTTGACCTTGAGCAGAAACTAGGAAGGAAAAACATCTCCCTGACAACAGATATTCGGACAGATGGTCAACATCATGAAGCTATGGATATCTCTGGTCATGACATTCGTCTGTGTGGTGCCACTGTTCGTGCTGGGAAGCCTGAGGAAACCCAATGAAAGTAGGTGGTGATGTTGGAGTCAGGACCGAGGGAGAGGGGCTATGTTTTATCCTGGACATGAGAGGCCGTATCATGGATGCCATAGAGGACTCAGATTCACCTTCCCAGGCAGGATCACCCAAGGACAACTTTGCACACAGATCCAAGCAGTTCTCATGCTGAGGTTCTTTCATGCTTCTTCCTTTTCTACCCTGAAAATAGCAATAAGTATCTGCCAACTTTTATGTGTATTTTATAAACTGTGAAGGTGGGATGGTCAATACGGAGCTATCTGACTTTTTCATCCTTCTAGAAATTCTGTTCTCTAGCTATGCTTTCTTTGATGAACATCAAATGGGTATTTCTTTTTCTTTCTTTCTTTTCTTTTTTTTTTTTTTTTGTAGAGACAGAGTCTCACTTTATCACCCTCAGTAGAGTTCTGTAGCATCACACGGCTCACAGATACCTGCAACTCCTGGGCTTAGGCGATTCTCTTGCCTCAGCCTCCTGAGTAGCTGGGACCACAGGCACCCACCACAATGCCTGGCTACTTTTTTGTTGCAATTTGGCCGGGGCCAGGTTTGAACCTGCCACCCTCGGTATATGGGGCCAGCACCCTACTCACTGACCCCTCCCTAAATGGGTATTTCTCAATACATATATATACTTAGTTTTAGTGGCAGGATCTTTTGGAATGTGAGAAAGTAGAAAAGAGGCATGAAATGGGTTCTCGGTGAGGCAAAGATAGAGGCCAGATGGTCAGAAAATAGAATTAATGGATGGGCTAAGAGAACTAAGTGAGAGAATTAAGAATTTGGAGAGAGGATGAGTTATTAAAGACAGGGTCAGCAGGGCGGCGCCTGTGGCTCAGTGGGTAGGGAGCCAGCCCCATATATCCAGGGTGGTGGGTTCAAACCCCACCCCGGTCAAATTGCAACAAAAGATAGCTGGGTGTTGTGGCAGGTGCCTGTAGTCCCAGCTGCTCGGGAGGCTGAGGCAGGAGAATCGCCTAAGCCCAGGAGTTGGAGGTTGCTGTGAGCTGTGTGACGCCACGGCACTCTACCAAGGGTGATAAAGTGAGACTCTGTCTCTATAAAAGAAAAAAAGGGTCAGCAAGTAGGGGCAGCAAGGATGGAGGATCTGCTCCTTACTTTCCCTGGCCTAGCTTCCCACTCTATGAAATAGGCCTTGTAATGAGGCTGGAGGATACCTCGGGCTCTGTGAGCTCCTGTTAAGAAGTGTAGATTTTATAGGAGGGCACATGAATGCTGGGAGTAGACTGAGTCCTAACTTTGGGATGTTTAGAAAGGGCCCAGAAACCTTCAACACTGCTAAAACCTGTGGGAGCCGAGAAGGCAAAGAGGACAGTCAAGGTGCAATAGGAATAGGATCAGTAACAATGTCATGACTGGGACTGAAGGAGGCCCAGAAAGGGAATTTTTTTCTAAGGCAAATAGATTCCTTGGTGGGGCTTTGAAGGTCAAATTCTGGGAGGAGCTCTTTTTTTTTTTTTTTTTTTCAGTTTTGGCCAGGGCCGGGATTGAACCCGCCACCCCCAGTATATGGGGCCAGTGCCCTACTCCTTGAGCCACAGGCGCCGCCCTGGGAGGAGCTCTTAAACTTATGAAGAGCTTCTCTTCTCACGTGTGTCCTCCTTCTTACCGTATCAATTCAGTCTTAATTTTAGAGGGTGAACTACAACTTGCAGAATGCTGGGGACAGCCAAATGTGGAAGAATGTACCAAGACGTGTTCTAGAACCTTTAAGTGCAAAGAACCAAATCACACGTGCTGTTGGACCTACTGTGGAAACATTTGCTGGGAAAATGATGTGAGTTTGGTGGCATCTGCTTAGACGTGTTATCTTCACTGATAACTTATTCTCTTCTCAGAAGCTGTTTGTCCCAAACAGAAGACTGAGGTACTTCAAATCCTAGGCACAAAAACAGCCAAAGACAATGTCCCCCATAGCTGGAAAACAATTCCCTGGCAAATAAACCAAGACACCAAATTGGACCCCATTTCTTCTTTCATTATATAGCCAATATCCATGCCGTCCTCTTTATCTTACTCAATGGTTTGCTAGTTTCCTAAATTAAGTCCAGATTTTTTTTCTGCTTCCCTAATCAGACCTTTTCATGGGCTGTTTGGCTCAGCCAAGCCCAAAGCCTCTCTACCTTTCTCTGTTCAATGGACCAACAACCTGCCTGCTCAGAAGTGGGCAACTCCTGTTTGTTTGGTTTTTTTCCTTGCTTGTACAAAAGGTCTTTATTGGTGGGGGGAGGGAGGCTGCAGAGCAGCACTGAGGAGGAGAGAAAAGAGGAGAGAAGAGAAAAGAGGGGAGAGAGATAAGGAGAGAGTGGGGAAGAAAAGAAAGAGAGTAGAGAGGAGCGAGAGGGAAGAGGAGGAAAAGAGAACTCCTGCTGTTACATTAAAGAATTGTAGTCCCATTGTCTGGTGCACATGGGTGTTATCAAGCTTGAGGCTGAAGGCTTGTTTTTCCGAGCCTTTCACTAACCTTTCAACATCTAACCTTAGTTCTCTTACAGATAACCTTAGGAAGACGTCTCACACCCAAACTCCCCACCGGCCCCAACACCTGTGCAGGCTGGAAGAATTTAAAAGGCCTCAGAAATGGACTTGCTACTTTTAGAAAAGCCCATCTATTCCAACCAGGGCTGGGCAGGAGCAAACCTTTGCCAAATAAACTCGTTCACCAAGTGGGCTTAGCTTTTTTTTCCCCCCCCTCTCTACCCCATTTGCTTTGATTGCCTTTATGACAAGCCCCCAAATTGTTCTCATTCTGCCATGTACACAAGCTTCCGACTTTTACCGTCCTGCCTGGTAACCTTAAATCTGATAGGCAGATCTCATGGGCTTCACAGAACAGAAAGTTTTTCTCACTTATTAATGTGGGGGAACTTTCATTCAGTTGTGCAGAGAGCTGTTATCTAGGACATTTGTTTCTCACGGAGGTATCAGCAAACAATTCTAAAATTAGTTTTCATATACATTATAGGAGATTAAACAAATAAGTGAATTAACTGGTAGATGATTGGAATCAGGTTTCTAATTGTCAGAAAAAAAGAAAGTACAAATAAGCTGATGTCCCCAGACCTGGGTGCCAGGCCTGCCTGCAGTCTGCTCCAGCGTTGGGACAACTCCAGAGACCCCAGGTTCTAAACAGGCCCCTGCACAAGACAAGCCCCAATATCCCTGGGCCCCAGCATCCCTGGTTTCAGGCTCATGCCAGGCCAGCCCCAAGGCCCCCACAGAATCAGGATCTAGACTAGGGTGATCAGATTTTAAAATTTGTAAAGCGGGACAACATGGGGGGGGGCAGGGGCGGGGCAGGGGACCTGGCAGGGCAGGGCCTGACAATAATGCAAACTTTGATAAGCAGTTCTGGATAATCAGTTCTCAACAATTATTTGTTATTATTACAGTTTAACATTATAAAATTAACAAAAATAATATAAAACTCATACTCTGGCGAAATAGCCACATCGCAGCCGAAAACCATATATTCCCTTCCTGTTCTCCCGCCTGTTGTGCATTTTTTCCAAAAATCGGGACTTTTAAAAAACGCCACGGGATGCGGGACAAATTGTTAAAAAGCGAGACTGTCCCCCCAAAAGCGGGATGTCTGATCACCCTAATCTAGACCCATCCTAGGGCCAGGACAGCACCAAAGACCTGGGCTCTGGACTTTCCCTGGCGCCAGGCTGACCTTGATGGACTCAGGCTTACTTTAATCATATTTAGGCTGATGGACTTTGAGTGGTAGATATTACACTCAGCATCTAAACCCAACCCTTGCATTTCAGATAACTTCCTATAGTTCATGCAGTAGGTATCCCAGGTTTGTTGATGAATAGAGGTTGGGATGGGACGCATGTTGCTGGTGCAAGTATCAATATGGATCCACCTGTGAGCATCAGATGTGCCCAAAGTATGAAAATGAGACAGGCATACGAGGAGGGGAGTGCATCTAAACCAGTGATTTTCAACTGGTGTGCTGTGAAAAATTTTAAAGACCATTAATTAAGTTATTTTTGAAACCAGTTCAAAGCACAGCAAGTAAAATCTTTCTTTTTCTTTTTTTTTAATTTTAAAAATTCTCCCCAAATGCATTTGTAAGCAATTAAAAAAAAAAAAACTCTTTTTCTTGATCAACATAATTTAAGTGTGCTGTGGGAGTTGAACTATTGGTTCAAGTGTGCCGTGGGATAAAAAGGGTTGTAAAATACTGGTCCAAACTAAAGTCTTCCCGTCTAGATTCCCACCAAAGAGCATGTCTGCAGCATAGGAAGAGAAGAAATATCCCCAAGCAGTGAGAACCATTGGGCTATGCATTCGATCATAAACAGATGAGACCTGCCCTGATTCTCTGCAAGCTGGGACTTGAGATTTTGGAGATCTTGGGAGAATTCACATTTGCTTCATCCTCCAACATCATAAGATTCAAGATCTCCTAGGGGGTCCCCCTTCCCTGCTCTACATAATATGGGGGCCACACAGATGTTAGTTTCCAGAGAAAGCAGAGCACCGAGTCATAACCAAATGGGCCCTTGTTCCAGCCACAGTATTCTGGGTGCAGCCTCTGAGTTCCCTGGGGAAGGGTGGGGTGTCCAGAGAGCTCTCTGGAACACAGGTCAGGACAGTAGTTACTAGGAAAGAGCACAGCAACTGTTTCCAGTAAAATTCATGGTCCATGGCACTTGAGCCATTTAGAGGGATGAGGTCCACCTGGCCCCCCATGGTGTGTCCATGTGGTAGAGAGTACTGGACACGAACGTGGGAGGTTATTCTCAAGGTGGCCCCGAGCAGGGAAATTTCCTCCCTCTTAATAACAGCTACCAGAAGTGCTTAGGCACAGCCTTGGAAGATGCTTGGCAAATGAGGCCATCTGAGGAAGTACCAAATCAGATTTCTCTGAGACCATGTCCTTACCACCTACCTACCTCTGATGAAGTTTATGTGGGTGGTTGATCATGATCTCTTTTCTAAAGCCCCCTTGTCCAAAGGCAGCTCTTGGAAGAGGTGGAGATGAACCTGAGATATCCAGAACTTCTAAGGTAGATCAGAGGCTCTGGTCTGATGAAGGAGCTTTCCTCCTCAGATGTCTCCTTCTCTAAATGGCCCAACAAGAAGCACTAGACCATAGCATAACACCACTCACTTGCCTATGTGCATGGCCTGCCTGCCTGAACCCTCTTCCCATTTGACTCCCTGTCCCAATTGGCCACAGGTGACCCAACTCTGGATCTACCCCAGGATCATTTCAGAGGAGTTGTGATTACACAGAGGAGTCTGTACACTGGTGATTAATTTCTATCAGTTCAAATAGGACTGGGGAGAAGACCCACAGCCACCCTCTGCCAACTCATCCCCAGCAACACCAGCATGAAGCCCTACTCCCCCATCCCTTATCGTTCCCTGGCTCAAAATGAAAGAGACTGAGTCCATAAAGAAGAGTGTTTGGGGGAGAGGGAGGGACCATTCAGTTCAGGGAAGGTGCTGGCATCAGTTCAGGTCCCATCCCAGGAGTGGTCGTTTTGCTGGGTAGTGGACAGGAGGAGGTTGGGGAGTCAGCACCTCTGGTCTCAGGTAAATGGAGAGAGGTGAGAAAAAACCAAGTTGAAAGGAAACACCCTCTTCCAGCCATGTCAGATCCTCTCACTCCCTCGTGGCCTGGGGCGTGTCATCCCACCTCCCTGGGGCTCGTTAGTCTCAGTGTAAAGACATAGTAATGTGAACCTCACAGAGAGATTGGGGGTCACGGCATGAGGGTGCACCAAGCCTAAGGGGAGGACAGCAGTCTCTCCCTTGGGGGCGTCCCACTCTGTGCCCCAGGTTCCAACCTCCACCTAGCTCCTGTGAACAGGTCCTCCGGGCTCCAGGGTGAGCAGTGCTCTCCTTACCACTGGGAAATGCTGCACTTGGCCAGTTTCTCCCCCGGGGCTCCTGGTTCAGAGAGCAGAGCAACAAGGGGGCTGAGCCTCCTGGAGGCAGCCGGGCTGTGTGGGCCAAGGAGAGACAGAGTAGAGAAGCAAAACCAGGGAGAGAGATCCGGGGCTAGTGCCCAAGAAGCGCGGGGTATCTGTGGGGGCCGCACTGGGTTCTCGGTGATCACAAGCAGTGGCAATAAAGGAGCCAGAGCCTCTGGGCATTTGTTCTGGTTTATTTGACAGGGACAAGGAGTTCAAACGGTGGGGAGGCGGCATTCCTGTTGATGTCTT
>NW_003852418.1:7765413-7771028 GCF_000181295.1 Otolemur garnettii | reverse complement strand
CGTTTCTACACCTCCACACACCCCATGCCCATCTCTGGGTGTCACTCCTCACAAATGAGCATCCACTAAAGAATAATTGTCCTGCTTTCCCATCCCATTCTCAGCCCTGATGCACCTTTCACTAGGGTGTGTACCACGGGTCTCTGGAGGTTTCAAGTGGACAAGAAAAGATGTAGGTGTCTCCTTCACTCCCATTAATATTCCCAGAGCTGAGTAGAGGGGCGTGAGGTCCCCAGACATCCTTGAGTCTGCACGGTGCTATAGGCAGTGCTGGATGTGCAGAGAGGTACCAACCCCCAGCTCTTGCTCAAAGGGGGCACAAGCCTCTCCTTTCCTCCACCCCCACCCTACCAGCCTGTCACGTACCGGTCACAGTCTGCATCCTATTCCGGGTACGGTGTCCTCCCTGGGCCTGAAGGAGCAGCACACAGAGAAACAGGATGGGCAGCAGGGCCTGGGGTGGCATGACGGTGACCAGAGCATGAAGCTCTAAGTCTGGCTAGGACACCACAGACTTCCCTGCAGAGCTGTGGGTAGAGAGGAAAGGAAGGAAGGAGGATGATCCTCAGCTCCTTGCTGCCTCCACTGGCCAAGCCGGGGCAGTACAAGACAGTCTTTGTTTCTTCACCTGTCCCCTACCTGTCCTCCTGTAGGTGGGTTGAGGCTTCTCCAGGAAGGACACCTCCTCTCACATAACTAACCCTCTTTTCTTGCTGACAGCATTTTTCCTCTCTGAAAGAGATCACTTATTTCTGGTTTCTACTTACACAATGTTTTACAGAAGAGAAAAGAGAAAAATGAACTTTTGAAAAGAGAAGTACTTAGAATTAACCTATGTTTCATTATATTATCTTTTAGTTTCTCCGTCTGTATAATACAAACAATCCTTTGTTTTCTCCCTTTTTTTTTTTTCTGAGACAAAATTTTGGTGTCATTATTTTGAATTCATTTTCTAGCATTAAACAATTTCTTCTTCGTTGGAACTTGTTGGAGGAGAATTCTTGTGATCCCTTGGAGGTGTCACATTTCTGCACTTTTTCACATTTCGGAAGTCCTTGCACTGATATCCGCCCATGTGGCATAAAAGTCACTTCTAGTTTTGCTTTGATTTTCATCAAGAGGACTTTTCCCTGAAGATGTGTCTATGGCAATGGTAGGGAAGGGCACCTTCGCTTTGGTTCTGGGTGATTGCCGTGGCCATGTACAGCATCACTGGTAATTTCCTGTGTCCTGGCTGCAGTAGAGGCTGTGGTGAGGATGTCAGATGGAGATAAGGATGCCAGATGGAGATAAGGATGTCAGATGGGCCACTCCTCAGAACCCAGTGGTTCCAGCAGTGGGTCAAGCAGGCCTGTCCTTTGGTCCCCAGGCAGTGAATGTGAGCACTGGTGTCAGTGGGGCCAGGTGGGCCAATTCTTGGGTCATAGGCAGCTTATCTGGGTGCTGGCAGTAGCAGCAGTAGGTTGGGTGGGTGAGTCCTCAGGGCCATAGGCAGCATGTGGGAGATGAGTGATGGTAGTGACAGTGGGGGGACAACTTTAGGCTCCCAGTTGGCACTTGCTAACATTAGTGGTGGCTGCAATGGGCTGCGCAGATCAGTCCCCAGGCCCCCACATAACATGTGTGGTTGGGTGTTGATGGCAGGCTGGGTAGGACTGCCTCAGGTCCCAGGGGAGTGCGTAGATGCCAGAGATGGTTATCTCCAGGTCCCTAGTCAGCATGCTCAGACACTGGGGTGTAGCGCCAGGCCAGCTGGCCCCAGGTGGTGTGTGGGAGTGTAGGCTGTAGTGTGCAGGGTAGGGAGTCTGTGGCAGTTGGTGTGGAAACCCTCGCCTTGGGGTGCTTTGCTGCTACTGGAAGCAGGGTTGCCATCAGCAGCCCCTGGAAGCAGCGGTTGCTATAGGGGCATAAGGATAGGAGAAGGGACCCTGTCCTCTAGCCACCAGCTTGAGCACAGAGGCCCTGCTGCTGCTGCAGGTAAGGCTGCTGCTCACAGCCTGGGCAGGCAGTAGTCAGGCTTTGGAAAGTGCCCACTTTCATTCCCTTCATCCCCGGGGCAGTCTTCCTGGTGTGCTGCACTGTTCCTTCCCTGGGGACTGGACTTCATACAGGGCAGACTGCTGGGGACTCTGCCCCACTGCTGGCTTCAGCCAGCATTGTGCTGCCATAGGTCTTGGGGTGGACACGAGGGGATCACAGTGGGGGCTACAGGATGTGGAGATGCAGGAGCTTTTGAGTCCCAGGGCAGGATGCAGTCTGCTGGATCTTGGGCACTCAAAATGGCACCCTGCCACAGCTGCTTAGTCTCCGGTTGTGTGTGTGTATATGACCTAGGGTGGGTTCTCTGCCTGGAGGGATGCTCCACAGGCTCCTGTGTGGGCAGAGGAGATGCCCGTGGCTAGCAGTGTACCAGTCCCTGGGAACATAGTCCACTGGGGGCTCTTGTGTTCCTTTTCCTAGGCTAAGGAGCCTCTGGCTCAGCTGCTCCTGGTTGGAGGCAGAGCTGGCTGCCTCTCCTTCCCTCCTTCTGTGCCTCAGGCATTTCCTGTGACTTCTCTATTGAATCCCTGTGTCCCCTCTTTAATATTCTATTTGAGTTATGATTATTTGTTTGCAATCTTGTTTCCTTTTTTCTGGAAAAGGCAATGTCTTATGCCTTTAGTCAGCCATCTTGAACCCCCACCACCACCACCTCCCAACATGACTTTTCAAAACATTTATTTGAATAGATTTGGGGTCTACAATTTTGTTGTTGTTGTTCTTATATAGATGAATTGTGTAGTGGTGAAGTCAGGTCATTCAGTGCACCCATCACCTGCACAGAGTACATTGTACCCCATGGGTAACTCTTCACCCCTCATCCCCCTTCCACGCTCCCTCCTTCTCAGTCTAGAGTGGCTGTTATACCACTCTCCACGAGGCTGCACACTCATCACTTTGCTCCCACTTGTGAGAACATGTAGTATTTGTTTTCCATTCCTGGAATACTTCTCTTAGGATAATAGTTTCTAGTTCCATCCAAGCTGCTGCAAAAGATCATTTCATTCTTTTTTGTAGCTGAGTAGTATTCCATGACATATACATATGTGTAAATGTGTGTGTGTGTGTGTGTATACAAGGCCTGAAAATTAAATTTGCAAACTCATCCTGGAAAAAGTGCTACATATCTCATTGCTGAATATCACTACAGTCACCGTCAAGGTCCTCCCCTTGAGAAGCTATGCACTGACACCAGTGCCTGATCCACTCTTCAAAGCAATTTTGGAACTCTTTTTTCTGGAGTGGCCATCAGAGCTGTTGTCATATTACCCTTGATGTCCTGAATGGCATCAAAATGTCCAGAATTTCTTTCTTGCTTTTCTGTCTTGGACGATCTGTCTAGTTCTGTCAGTGGAATGTTGAAGTCTCCCATTACTATTGCATTGCTGCTGAAACATAACTTTTATATGCACTGAGAAACTAAAAAACTCTCATGACTTGTTTTATTGTGATGTTTGTTTGATTGTGATGGTCCGGAACCAAACCTGCAATATCGTTAAGGTATGCTGTATCCTGGGCTGAATTGCTCATATACAGACATCTCATGTCACTATAAAATATTCTTGTAGACAGGATGTCAATTTCTTGTAGAAAAAGAAATCTGCTCTTTGAGAGTCCCAGTTTCTTACCCACTTGACTCTTCTAATGCGCTCCAGGTCACGTGTATATGTGTCCAATATAATGCCTCTCTTGGCACTTGGTGAGCAAATCTCTCCACCTCAACCAACAAGCTTGTGCCAAGATCTTGGTGCTACATTTGATTGCTTCACTTCCTTCATTTGCCAGGTGGTCATCTGCATTTTCTGAAATTCTTCCTATTCATCCTTTTTTATCCACATAAAAGCCAGCATTTGGTGGGAAATGATATTAGGCTTTGATGGGCAAAGGAGAATCGAGCCTGAGTGAGATGGAGTAATAAATAAGGCACACAAGAAGTGAAAGATAGATGGAGATGCTGTCCTTAACCCCCTAGCTGTGGTGTATTCAGATGCGTCACATTCTGGTGACACGTAATTTCTCTCTGCTGGGGGTGACTTCATCTGTAACCCAGGTACACAGTGTTCCTCCCAGCTTATTAGCAGATCCCATCTGCATCTAAGGAATCTACTGCTTGCAGATGGGCATCAAAAGAAAGGATCTATGATGCAGCCAACATGTAGTTTCTGGGTAGTGCTGAAAAATTTATCACAACCAAAATGGCCATTAAGTTCTTGGCTTTTGAACATTGAGTGATTTTTTTTTTTTTTTTTTTTTTGCTCTTCTGCCCCCATTCTGGCTGCCACCCCCACCCCATAACAAGAGGCCAGATAAAAGCTGTCAGTGAGTTACCGCAGACACTCATCTCAGGCACTTTCAGAGGTAGGTGGCAGTAAGGGTCTTGAGGTTCAAGCTTTTATTTGTGGCTTTCTTGGAGGAGTTCCCAGCCCAGATGATGTCAACACTATTCCTACAGGTGGGAATTATCGTCTCTTTTGTTCAAATAAGAAAATGGAGAGAGAGGAGGCATGCCTTTTCTGAGGTTCTGTGGGTAAGAAAGACGGAGATGAAACAAGATATCTGCATTCTGGACTCTAAACCCTGGGGCCACGCCCAGCAGAGACAAATTACATGGCACCAGAATCTGATGCATCTGAGTTCACCATAGCCAGGGGGTTAAGGACAGTGGCTACCTCTGTCTGGGAGGATACGGTCAGTAGTTGTTTGTCTTTCTGATGCCTGGGTGTGTCAGAATTTGTCCTGTACTCTATTACAGGATGTCCTAGGAATTTTGTGCATGAGACGTCCCCATCCTGGGCCTGAGGATATTTCTTTCTCCTGGGATCATTTAGTAAGTAGGAGGGATGGAAAGAAGGGTACTGGGCATCCCCAGGATCCGAAATAGCTTTTGGGGACAAATAAGGAACTCAAACTAGAATAGGAATGAGGCTTTGTAAACCAACGTATCTCAAAGCTCTGGAAAACTGAGGACTAGGATGATATTTTTGAATACAAGGAAACAGCCTTATAGAACCCAGTGCTTTCAATTTATTGTATCTCTTTCACTGCACACCAGTCTTCTTCCTTCTTTAGTCAAAAGGCAGGTACCAGGAATCCAGAGGTCCACTCTCATCTTCACATTCCCACCTAGAAGTAACAGATTATCTGCTTTGTACACCTGTCTTGCCACATGCTGGTGTAGTCACATGATCAGAAGAACACTCTGGGCTTCAGGCTCAAATCCGCATCAGCATGGCTTGAGGAAGAGAAATTAACTAGTTAAGATGTCGAGCCTGTGGCTAAGTGGTTAGAGCGCTGGCCACAAGCATTGGAGCTGGTGGGTTCGAACCTAGCCCCGGCCTGCTAAAAACCTCAAGTTATGAATTTGGTTTAAAGAAGTCCTTGGTGGCTGGGCTCGGTGGCTCAGACCTGTAATCCTAACATTATGGGAGGCCGACGTGGGTGGACTGCCCTGAGCTCAGGAGTTAGAGACCAACTTGAGCCAGAGGGAGGCCTTATCTCTAAAAAAAAAAAGCCAGGCATTGTGGTGGGTGCCTGTAGTCCCAGCTACTTGGGAGGCTGAGGTGAGAGAATCGCTT
>NW_003852418.1:7760421-7764506 GCF_000181295.1 Otolemur garnettii | reverse complement strand
CCGGGCTGGGGATTCGAACCCGCCACCTTAGGTGTACGTGGCTGGCGCCTTAGCCGGTTGAGCTATAGGCACCGAGCCGAGACCCTGTCTATTAAACAAAGAGACGCAAACAAGCATCTAAGAGTGGAAACCCCCAAACATCTTTCATAATTTAAAAGGACTTATTTTCTCCTTTTCTTTCTCTCCCTAATCGTTTGCTCTTGCTTCTCCTCAAATCTTCTAAAAACCAATTTACCTAAAAGTCAAGGCAACGCATCTAATGTGATTCACGTTCCTAAAGTGTGTGTTTTCCAACTTACAAATTTTACATGTGCCAAGAGAATGAGTTTTCCAAATGCCCTTGGAAAAATCCTGCACCTTTTGAATGATTTCTAGTCTAACAGCTGCCTTTGAGCAGAGTCTGTTTTGGTGGATTCCTCTCGATCTGCATTGTGATGGTGGACGTGTTTTATATCTGAGCTGTCCAACACAACAGCACCAGCTCCATGTGGACAGTGTGAAAGAGAGGCACTTCGACCGGCAGAGATCTCACAGACCACCAAGGCTTGTACAAAAGGTCTTTATTGGTGGGGGAGGGAGGCTGCAGAGCAGCACCAAGGAGGAGAGAAAAAGAGAAGAGAGGAGAGAAAAGAGGGGATAGAGATGAGGAGAGAGTGGAGAAGAGAAGAGAGAGAGAGAGCAGAGAAGAGCGAGGGGGGTGGGGAGAAATGTACCCTTATATGGGGAAGTCTGAGAATGGTGATGGGATGGTGGGATAAGCAATAAGGAGTTATTGCTCTGGAGAAAAGAGTCATTTGGGGCTGGGCAGTGGGAAATTGGAACAGGGTGATGAGCTAAGCAGGCCACTCCCTGCGTTTGAGGAGTTGTAACTTTAAGAGTAGGAAGGGGCTTTTGGGGGAAGGGGCTTTCTGAGGCAATTATCTAACACAGTGAACGCTTCAAATGACTGGAAACTGAATTTTAATGGCATTGAGTGCATTTAAACAGTCGCACGTGGCAAGTGGGTACCATATTGGACAGCACAGAGGAGTTTCTTTTGCTTGATTGAGAACTACTCAACGAATATGAAGACTTTCAGGAAGACGGCCAATCACTACGTCATTCACAGCAGAATTTTCCTCTCTTCTTTAACTCTTATTCCCCGCCCCCCCATTTGGTTCTAGGTGGGTAAAGCAACAGATAGAGAACAAAGGAGGAGATGAGAGAGGGCTGAACATTTTAAGGCACCTCTTCACCTTTTCAGCTCCACCCCCACCCCTCAGCTGCCACTTGGCAGCTGGTTATTTTACCTTATTTTGGTTCCTTGCTTTTTTTTTTCTTACCCTGCATTGCCATCTACGCTTTTCCTTGTTATCTTGTTTACCTAGAACGCCAGCTCTGTGAATGTGAGGATTTTTGTCTGTTTTGTTCATCCCTCTATGGCAGTGCCTAGAACTTGCAAGACTAAGACTCAACAAGTACTTAGCACGCGGATGAACTTCCCCTCCACACACAGTCATACATTCCAGACAGATTAAGAGGTTATGTGTTTACAAAAAGAAAAACAATTGTAAATGAAAATGGTTTTCAAACATCTAAGAGGAGGAAAGAAATTCTGAGCTTAAGACTAACAGCCAACATGTATTGAGCGCGCACTGTATGCCAGGTCCAATGCTTAGTGTTTCATACATACCAGTATTAGAGTATTTAACCTTCTCAGTAAACCAATGATTTTTTTTTTCCTATGATACAGATGGAAGAAATGAGGCCTGGGAGTTATGTGACTGGCCCAGGTTCTATAGTTGGTGGGGTTGGGATTCTAGTTCATGGCTATTAGACTCTGGTGCTCATGTTATTTCCTTTGTAAAATACTGACCAGCAGCTGGGCATGCTACCTCATGCCTGTAATCCTAGCATTGTGGGAGGTTGAGGCAGGAGGATTGCTTGAGCTCAGGAGTTTGAGACCAGCCTGAGCAAGGGCAAGACTCTGTCTTTACACAATATAGGAAAAAAGTAACCTGGTGTGGTGGCACATGACTATAGTCCCAACTACTCGGGAGGCTGAAGCGAGGAAGATCACCTAAGCCCAAGACTTTGAGATTGCATTGAGCTATTATGTCACCACTGCACTCTAGCTGGGGTGACAGAGTGAAACCCTGTCTGAAAAAAACAAAAAAAACAAATGAACGAAAATCCCAACTTAACAGCAAGTAAGGTGATGAAGAAAATTGCCTGTATTGTCCAGGGATGGGGGTGGGGAACATCCATTGGATGGCCAGTAGGTGGAAATGTAACCCAACCCTTAGTGAGAAAAATGTGTTAGCAATTAACCTAAAGCCTGAAAAAGACAATGTCTTTTGCCTAGAAATCTTTCTTCATTAACTCATGCTACAAGAATAATAATAATAATATAAGTGCAAAAGCTTTATCTGTAAGGATGTTCATCAGGACATTTTTATAACAAGAAGAAATTGAAAATGTTTGGGGCTTCATGGTATGAGGAATGATCATAGCATTTATAATTGGATTGTTGGCATGACTTATATGATGTGAACCTCTATTTTTTCCTCCATCTGTATACTTTGTTCAGAATAGTTGGTATATTTTCTTGCTTCTTCAGGAAAATTTAAACAGGTCCCCACAGATTTTATGTGACTCCGTCGGTTGCAAAACATCTTCTCAACTTAATTAAAATGTTCAGGCCCATGCAATTAACACCATTCCATAATTTGCTCAAACTATGGATGCTCTTCTCTCTCAGAAGCTCCAGTTACAGAAGAGGGATGTGGCAAATCGGTCAGTCTTCTCTCTCTCTCTCTCTCTGATTCTGTTCCTCCACTCCTATCCCACTTCACTAAAAAAAGTTTCTGAACCGGGCATGGGGCTCATGCCTATATAATCCTTGCACTCTGGAAGGCCTAGGCAGGTGGATTATTTGAGTTTAGGAGTCTGAGATCACCCTGAGCAAGATCAAGACCCTGTCTCTGGCTTGGCGCCTGTGGCTCAAGTGGCTAAGGCGCTGGCCACATACACCTGAGGTGGTGGGTTTGAATCCAGCCTGGCCCGCCAAACAACAATGATTGCTGCAACCGAAAAAAAATAGCCGGGTATTGTGGCGGGTGCCTGTGGTCCCAGCTACTTGGGTGGCTGAGGCAGGAGACTCTCTTGAGCCCAGGAATTGGAGGTTGCTGTGAGCTATGCCACGGTACTCTACCAAGGGAGATACTACCAAGGGGGATAGCTTGAGGTGCTGTCTCAAAAAAACAAACAACAACAACAAAAAAAAACACAAACCCTGTCTCTATTAAAAACAGAAAAACTAGCTAGCCATGGTGGCACATGCCTCTAGTCCCAGCTACTTGGGAGGGTGAGGCAAGAGGATTGCTTGAACCCTGGAATTTGAGGTTGCTGTGAGTTATGATGACACCACATCACTCTATCCAGGGTGACTGAGTGAGACTCTTATCTCAATAAATAATTTTTTAAAAAAGTAAATAAATAAAAAGTTTCTCAGAAGTGCATTAATGTACATAGTTACCATTCAATAATAAAAAAAAAAGTTTCTGCCTCCTAGGTAGAAGAGGGAGGAAGGACCAATAAGATGAAGTTGGAAAGTTCTCATACCATATATATATATATTTTTTTCCTGCTTCAGGTTTATTTGTACAAATAGCACAGGAGGACTCCAGTCCCATATAGACAGCAGCCTAGAGTAAGGTGACCAGATTTTAACATTGGTAGAGTGGGACACCATTGGGGGGGGAGCGGGGCAGGGCAGGGCCTGACAACAATGCAAACTTTGATAAGCAGTTCTTGATAATCACTTCTCAACAATTATTTGTTATTATTACAGTTTAAGATTATAAAATTAACAAAAATAATATAAAACTCATATCCTGGCGAAATAGCCACATGGCAGCCAAAAACTGTATATTCACTTCCTGTTCTCCCTCCTGTTCCCTAGCTTGTCCTACATTCTTTTTTTTTTTTGAGACAGAGCCTCAAGCTATCCCCCTGGGTAGAATGCTGTGGCATCACAGCTCACAGCAACCTCCAACTCCTGGGCTCAAGCGAGTCTCCACCTCCGCCTCCCAAGTAGCTGGGAC
>NW_003852418.1:7753772-7760351 GCF_000181295.1 Otolemur garnettii | reverse complement strand
AACCTGCCACCTTAGGTGTATGTGGCTGGGGCCCCAGCCACTTGAGCCACAGGTGCCGAGCCTTGTCGTGCATTCTTTCCAAAACTCAGGACTTTTTTTAAAATGCCATGGGATATGGGACAAATTGTTAAAAAACGGGACTGTCCTGCCAAAAGCGGGACGTCTGGTCACCTTAGCCTAGAGGTCACACCATGAGTCCTTTTGTCCTCATGGCAGACAGATTCCTCTACTCTGGAGCCTTTGTGGGGGCCTGGGCACCTTTAGGAGCCTGAGCTGGAACTGAAACTGGAGCTGCAGATGAAGCAGCAGATTGGGCCATTGTTTGATCCTTGGCCTTGGTCTTTGGCCAGCAGAGCCTGAGACCCTTGGCAATGCGTGCACGAGCATGCTTCCCAAGCTTGGGGTGGGCAAGCGACTGAGTTTACGGCTGGCACCCTTTGGAATCTTGGTCTTAACCTCCTTGGGCTTTACAAGGGCCTTGATAGCTTCAGCATGTGTGCTCATGGCCTTGGCATTGTTGGCCTGCATCTTCTTCAGCCCCTTCTTGTTGTACTTCTTGGCAAAGCACATGTTCCTTAGGAACTTGGGATCCACTCCCTTAAGAGATTCATATCTTTGTGATTGGGTTTTCTTGATGACATTTCTGTACCACTTTCGGGACTGGTTGTATGTGGTGTGGTTCTTGGAGTTGGCCATCTCTGCACTGTGAGCCGCCTCATACAAGAGATACTGTTCTAAGCTGGCTTTGTGCTTCTGATCTTGACTCTCTCATGGGAGACTTATGGATTTACTGAGGAGATGAAATGTCTTCTGGCCATTTACAATTTGGATATTTCCCAAACTGTGCTCTCTTTCCTAAGACTATGGGCCACATTACCAAGATCCTCACTCATTAGGAGCTTTAGGCATGATACAAACTCAGTCAGTCTTCTGTATACCTACAGACCTCTGGGGATGCACAGTAATTTCTATGAGTGTTATTCATTAAGCCTTTTCTCTCAAGTTGAAATTAAAAGGTAGCTTCTCTGCTTCCCCAGGCAAAGTCTTTTGCCAGTAAAATCTTCAAAAATCCTCCCTATAATTCCTTCTACTCTGGACTATTAATGTGAATGAAAGTTTTGAGTCTCTTGGCAGTTCTGGGCCATTATCTTTTCTCGAGTTCTGTGATCTGTCTTGTCATTCTCTCTTGATTTGCATTAGTACCTTTTGTCTTGGGTACAGCATCCTGTTATAAATGTTTTTAAATAAAATATCAGGGGGATTGTTTTCCTGAAGCTCAGAGTAAAACCTTGGGCTAGGGCTCCTTACTTCCTTCTGAGATTCTAGCCAAGTGGACCTCTGCACTGTGGGGCCCACAGGACATCTACTTACACAAAGATGTATAGACTTAAGGAGGTGAGGGTTTCATCTGTTGGTGGGAATTTCTCTCAATAATGTGTTGTGGTGATTCCAGTGGAGATTCATTCATGGTCAATATAATGGAAAATTCTGAGTTTTATGATTCTTTTCAACATGAACTTGCGGATTATATCAGAAAACAGAAAGTCAGAGGATTACAACCAAAGCTTTGATTTACAAAGGTGACAGAAGACTCTGCATACCCAGAAAGGGGCCTCACTGACCCCAGACTTCCAATGCTAGACCAGGGACTCTCCTTCACCAAGCTCCCTAAGTTTTCTTCTTCCTACAAAAGGCTGAAAACAGTGAAAAGCCAGGTGCCTCCCTCACCTGAAATTCATCACACCAGACAAAGACTGGAATCTCTAAACCACTGCCAGAAAATACACGACCATTCCTTCACACACCAGTGGCTTCCAAGCCCACCTGTGCAAGGAGTGAATGCAGGCCCCCTCAAGGCTCAAGGCAGAGAAGAAACGCATCACCTCTCCTGGGAGGACTGCATCAGTGTCCATCAGGGGGACCAGCAAGACAGAGGCCAGATGACACGGTACAGGGAGGACAGAGAAGGAGGAGCAGCCAGGTGGAGCACTTAGAACAGGGGCCTAGAGAACAGAGGCCTCAGAAAGAAAAAGGCAGAGGTGGACCCATTCAGTGCAGAGAGGGCCAAACACAGAAAGAAGAGCTACCATGATGAAGATGTGGCCAAAGAGGCAAGAAGGTCTCATAGAGACAAGAAGGGGCCTGGCAACAAAGGTCCAGAGGAGAGGGACTTGTGGGATGAAGCCATCCTTGGCAGTTATTACTGATGGCTAGGAGCTTGGGGTCCCAATATTAAGTAATTTGCATCTGCAGAAAAGGATGGATTACATAACACTGAAGCAATTAAATGACCACTTTGAAGAAAATAAAATTTTATACTCTATTCAGCTATAAAAACCCAGGTGGTTTAAAGATGGACATGTAAAAACTAAAGTATGAAAGTATTAGAAGAAAATATAGGAAGATTATATTTAGTCTTGTAGTATGGATGCCTTTCCTAAGTAAAACACATTAGCCAGGGACTATTAAAGAAGGAAAATTAATAGATGTGATTATAGAAATTTAAAATTTAGGCCAGTCTAGAGTCCTTGCATGCCTGCCCTCTCATAGCTCCTTTCTCAACCTAGCCTGACAGCACCATGGTGGACGCCTTCCTGGCTACCTGGAAACTAGTGGATAACAAGAATTTCAATGACTACATGAAGTCAATTGGGGTAGGTTTTTCTACCAGGCAGGTGGCCAACATGACCAAGCCTACCACAGTCATCAAAAAGAACAGGGACACTATCATCCTAAAGACACAGAGCACCTTCAAGAACACAGAGACCAGCTTTAAGGTTGGGGTGGTGGTCGATGAGACAGCAGCAGATGACAGGAAGGTCAAGTCCACTGTGACACTGGATGGAGACAAACTTATTCACCTGCAGAAGTGGGATGGGCAAGAGACAGCACTTGTGCGAGAGCTAAGTGATGGAAAGTTTATCCTGACGCTCACCCACAGTACTGTAGTTTGTACTCCCACTTAACGAGAAAGAGGCACAACCTGCCCATGTCTTTGCTGACTGTTGCCAATAGGCTGACCCTCGACTCAGAACCACATTGCCTCATTGTTTCCTCTGTATTTTGTATAAATACATCTTGGTTAAGGGATTCTTCTGGAGTCAGGTACCACCAGCCTGGATCCAGTTCCAGTTCCTCTAGTGTGTGTGTGGTTTTTTTTTTTTTTTTCAAAGGGTGCTCTGAGGTCAATAAAGCAGAGCCAAGGCCAAAATAAATAAATAAATAAATAAAAATAAATAAAAAAAATAGATGTGATTGCTGAAATATTTAAAATTTGTGTTAAGCAGATTTTGTAAGATTTTTGAAACAGAAATGTTTAAAATAAAGCTTTGTATATATGCATATCAAGAAATAAAATAAAATAAAATATCAGGACATGTAATGTGTCCAATTTCATACAAATAGTGCCTACAACATGGAAGTATATAATCATCTACGGACTATCTCTAGGTGGTGGAATTACTAATGCTTTTCTATTTCTTCTTCCTTTTATAATTTATTTTATAAATTGCATAATCCAAATATTTATTATATTTTGACCAGAACTAAAAAACGATTCATTTTAGAAAGAAATAATTTTGCAAAGCAAGGGGTATAGATCGTGAGATGGGAATTCATTGGCTAGCTTCAAAGTTGACATGCTGTTGGGTGCCTGGGGTAAAAAAGGAAGGTAGGAGAAAGAATAGCGTGGTATTCACAAGCAGTTTCCCTGTGTTTCTTACCCTGTTATTATCAATCCCTTTTCTATCTCTAGCAGCATTGGGAAAAGACCTGTCTTGTGCCAGAACTTAACAAATATACAGAGATGACCATGAAGTTCTGGGTCCTCCCACTCATCACGTTCATCTTTGAGCTTGTGATGCTTCTGTCCGTGCAAGGAAGCTTCAAACACGGAAAGCCCAGTAAGTGATGTGAAAAAGGAGGGGGTGCTCTTCCTAGTCTGGGGTGCCTATCAGAGTTGTTTCAAGGCCCACATTTCCAGAATCAGTGTCTTTCTTCTACAGAGACATCCAAGCAAGATAGGCTGGATGTTCCCAGTCTGGTGTTTCTTCAAGTTCCCTCTCTCAACTCTGAAAGCAATACTAGGTGTATGAAAAAGGAACATAGCTTTGTGAACATTCCAATTTAGCAGTAAATCACATTTTCCAATGTCAGACCAGCTTGGTTAGAGGAAACACCAGAAGAGCTTCCCTCCAAACCCACGTTTTCAGAATCTCCGTGCCTCAGCTGGGCAAGACTTTAACCAATATCAAGAGGGTAATATTTAACATATTCATTTAGTTGGAGGGGAAGAATCTTTTAGAACATGAAAAAAAATAGAAAATACAAATAAGGGATCTTAAGCGGATCAGAGCTTGGGTTCCTGTGATAAGAGAATAGGGACCAAAAAGGCACTGAACAAAAGGTTGTGAGCCAGTGAGCCAGTGAAAGACATGAAATTTAGGGAGAAGCCGAGTGCTTAGGTGGTATCATCAAGGAGGCAAATAGGTAGGGAGAAAAGTCAGTTTTGATTCTCTCTTGGATCATTTTCCCATTGTGCAAATTCATCATGGAAGTCAGAGCTAGAGGGTATGGCAAGTCCTAAAATCTAAGGTTATATGAGAATAGATTAGGTGGATTGGTGTCATATATGGTCAAGGTGTTCCAAGTCTTAATTTTAGGAGCCAGAGTCCTGTAATGCTGTGGGACATGTGGGAAAAGGGAACATGTGTCACAGAAGGATGATGATCTTTTTGAAGAGACTAGTTAAGATCCGAGGAAAGAATTTTCTTAGAAGACAAAGAAATACTTTGTGGCTTGAACCTCAAGTTCCCCAAAGGGTTATCAAACTTGGAAAGAGTTTCTTTTCCAACTTGTGCATGGATGGACCTTACTAACTTCTACCGTCTCCATTCCAGTGATAGTAAAAGAAATCAAGCAATGCTGGATACAACCTTCATTCAAGTACTGTAGAACCAGATGCACTAAAATAAATACCTGTGTAAGGCTGAATTTCACATGCTGCTGGACCTACTGTGGAAACATCTGCTTGAATGATGGGTGAGTAGTGCCAGGTGAGAGGATTGGAGCCTGGGTGCACTTCATCTCTGATCTTCATCTACTATTCAGGAGCTGTGATCAGGAGTAGAAAATTGTAGTCACCCAAATCCCAGTCAAAGAAACAGTCAGTGAAAAGCAATGGCCTTCTATCCCCAAAGCGAGGCTGCCACTCACTGCAAAATAAATCAAGACACTGATCTTCACTCTTATTCGGTTCCCTTTGCTTCCCTCAAAACATCACCTGCAAGTTTATATGTCCCACCCTTGTCCAAGGCCCCACTGAATTGGGCCTCTCCGTGGGTTCCTTTCACTTAGCCAGGCCTAAAGAAACCTGGTCTCTGCCTGTCTTCCCAGTCAGCAAACCTCATGGGAAAAATTGCTTAAAAGTGAGTAACTCCTAAAGTAACAGCAAGAATTTATGTCCTTCTAATCTTGGGCCATGGATGCCATTAAGTTTGGAAATAGATTTTTCTTAGGGCTCCTGACTTTCAACTACCTAGTTTTTCTCTTCCAGAGAACCTTTCTATTCGATGATGAACTAATACGATCTATCTGGCCTACACCAGTGTGGGCTGGAGGATGGACAACCATGTGGTCTAAGAAGAGTGCTGCCTGGTTCCTATTGATTCATTCTCTCCTTGGCCTCTTTACCCTGAGAAGGCTCAAGTTTTGCCAAATAAACTGATACACCAATCTGAAGGCTCTGCATTTTTTTCTACTTCATCCCTTAATTTCCCTCATTACAATCCCCAATAGTCCCAATAGTTGGTCCCATCCCATCATAGGCACAGGCTCCCAATTCCACCTTCCTAGTTAGACCTATGTATCAGCCTCACTCTGTCACCTACGCTGAGATACGATGACCTTGTATAGCAACTACCCAAGGAGATTTATTAAAATCTCATCGGGTAGCACAGTAAAAATTTCTTATCATTCATAATGCATTTCATTAGGTTGGTCAGTGGGATGTCATCCATGCCATAATTCAAGGAAACAGGATTCTTCCATCTGTAGCTCTGTTGTCTCCCAGGGCTTCTGCTTGTTCCTCTACATCCAGTCAACAAATGGGAGAAGAAAAGTAGCACAAAGACTCATCTAGAAGGTTTTTAAGTGCTGGACTTCTAAGAAGAGTTCATCATTTTTATCAACCTTTCATTGGCCATAATGTAGCCATATGGGTCTACCTTTTGGTAAAGGAGGCTGGGAAATGTAATCTAGTTATCACAGAAAAACAGCAGATGGGAATTGATAAGCATTTGGCAGTCTGTGACCAGTTTACTCTTGCAAAGCCAGACTCCTGAACAAAAACTCAAAAACACTGGCCTCCACATTGCTCTGTCCAATGAAACAAGGAACGCTTTATTAAGAAGTGATAATAAAGCTTGGCGCCTGTGGCTCAAGTGGCTAAGGCACCAGCCACATACACCTAAGGTGGCAGGTTCGAATCCAGCCCGGACCCGCCAAACAACAATGACGGCTGCAACCAAAAAATAGCCGGGCATTGTGGTGGACACCTGTGGTCCCAGCTACTTGGGAGGC